>NC_056743.1:1648646698-1648936698 GCF_019279795.1 Protopterus annectens | reverse complement strand
CCTGCCCATACCAATGTACAAGTGTCAAACAGCATTTTGGAGGTGGGTGTTACCCACACACCAGCTGAAGAGCATGCAGGTAAGTCCACAGGGAACATCAGTAGACCACATTTGCATATGCATCTGCATCTGTATAGGTGGAGCATCTTCATCTCCTTTTGGTTTTTCCCAGTTACGGATGGCCACAGTTGATCATCTGTTTACATTTCTTCCTTTTCTCTGCATCTTGCTCTGTCACACCAACCACCTGCATGTCCTCTCTCACCACATCCATAAACCTTACCTTAGGCCTTTATCGTCTCCTCTTACCTAGCAGCTTCATCCTTAGCATCCTATTCCCAATATACCCAGCATCCCTCCTCAGCACATGTCCAAACCAATGCAATTCCACCTCTCTGGCTTTGTAGCCAAACTGCACAACCTGGGCTGTCTAATATACTTATTCCTAATCCTGTCTACCGTCATCACACCCAGTGCAAGTCTTAACATATTTAACTCTGTCACATCCAGCTCTGACGCCTGCCTGTTTTATCAATGCCAGTGTCTCCAACCCATATAACATAGCTGGTCTCACTACCCACTTGTAGACCTTCCCTTTCACTCTTACTGGTACTCGTCTGTCACAAATCACTCCTGACACTCATCTCCACCCACTCCACCCTGCCTGTAATCTCTTCTTTACCTCTCTACCACACTCGCCATTACTCTGAACTGTTGATCCCAAGTATATGAACTCATGCACCTTCGCCAACCCTACCCCCTGCAGCCTCACCATTCCTCTACCCTCCCTCTCATTCACACACACATATATGCTGTCATAGTCAAGCTGACCTTCATTCCTCTCCTTCCTAGAGCATATCTCCACGTCTCCAGGGTTTCCTCAACCTGTTCCCTACTCTCACTACATATCACAATGTCATCTGCAAACATCATAGTCTATGGGGACTCCAGTCTGATTTTGGCTGTCAACATGTCCATCACCACTGCAAATAAGAACTGCTCTTTGATGTATTCCCACCTCCACCATAAACACATCTGTCACTCCCACTGCAGATCTCACTGTTGTCACACTACCCTTGTACATATGCTGTACCACTCTTACATACTTCTCTGCCACTCCCAACTTCTTCACACAATACCACAACTCCTCTCTAGGCACCCTGTCATATGCTTTCTCTAATCCAGAAAGACACAATGCAACTTTTGACCTTCCCTGTACTTTTTCATCAACAGTTTCAAAGCAAACATCACATCTGTAGTCCTTTTTCTTGGAATGAAACCATACTGCTAATCATGAATAATCACCTCCCTTCTTAAACCAGCTTCCAATACTCATTCCAATAAGTTCATGCTGTGAATGATCAATATTACCCCTCTGTAGTTACTACAGCTCTGCACATCACCCTTATTTGTATAACCCAGCACCAAAACACCTTTCCTCCACTCCTCAGGCATCCTCTCACATTGCAAGATTCCATCAAATAATCTGGTTAATCATGACACTGCCATTTCCCCTAAACACCTCCAAGCTTCCACAGGTATGTCATCTGGACCAACTGCCTTTCCATTCTTCATCCTCTTCATAGCTATCAGTACCTCTGCCTTGAAGATCATGCATATGTGATTTGTCATAACTATTGTTTGTTGATGCATAGCAGTAATAAACAGATGTGCATAAGTGCTAGTATTGTGGACTTGTACTGTTGATGTACTGTAATGCTGCACCCACCCTGTAGCAATGCCACAGCTGTGGCCACTAACATTGCATCTCTCACACTCTTATGCAGGTCCCTCCGGTATTCCACCATGGCAGCAGCCTGTAGCTGGTGAGTATGGTTTATGTTGATGCTTACCAATACACTGGGCATGTACTGGCTATGGTATATGCCATGCACACATCTAACACACCTACCCTTAATGCATGCTGTACATCTTCACGTATTGTTGCTATTACATTCACTGCATCACAGTGGTGACCATGATGGGGTATTGGAAAGGTATGTCAGATGCCTGCAGGATAAGTAACGTCCTGTCATTGTGAAATTTGTCTACAAGGATTAACATAATGGTGGTACACACAGACTACAGTAGGGACATGTGTAAACCATCACCCCTGTACAGTGCTCCAACAGTTTATATACCAGTATTACAATGGCAACTGTTACATATGTACACCATGGCATAATGTTTTAGTGTGGTCCACATTATTAGCTGGGACTTGGCTGTAACATGTGCTGTTCAGTGTATGGGACACTGCAAAATGACACACATGTGTAGCACATACTTGTCAAACATCTTCAAAAAGCCTCACGATGGGGATGAGGTTTCAACATGACACACCAGTGCACAGCAGCAGTGAGCCATAAGGATGGAAAGAATGGCTGTATCTGCACACAGACTGGGTCAGTAACTGAGGCAGACATAACTCTACACCCACAGAAATAGCGACGGCAGTGTGTGAATACCAAGGGGTGTGCATATTATTTATTTATTTATTTTATTTTATTTTACATTTGTTGACCAGGCTAGTCTAGCTGGATATATGTCCATTTTCAGTAGAGGCCCTGGGAGAAAAGCTCCAACCGTCATTACAAGTTAAATAGAGAATAGGCAATACAAGATTAAAATTTATAAACAGAGCTAGTTAATACACATAATACACAAATATGATTGGAGCAAAAACCAAAAGTGTAATCATATGATGTATTAAAAACAATTTTTTTTTTTTTATTACGAAAGTCATACAGTGTATATGTGATAGCATATATCTACATAAATGTTATGAAGAGGGAGAGCTATCAGGATATCGGGAGAAGAGAAAGAAAGAATCATGTAAGAAGAAAAGAGAGAGAGGAAGAAGGAAAGTTAATCAGGGTTGGTGCAGGAACAAAGCCAGTGTTTATTAAGATGCATTTTCAGTTGCTTTTTAAAAAGTGGGAGAGAGGATAAAGATGAGATATCAGAGGGGAGTTTGTTCCACATTTTTCCAACAGAGTTGGAAAAGAGGGAGTCGCCTGCAGAGTTTTTGGGTTTGGGTATATTAATCAGTAGTTTGTTAGAAGAACGTAGATGTTTCAGGTTATTGTATGGTGAAATGAGGTTAGAGAGTATTGGTAATTTAGTTGGTTGGTATAGGATCTTGTGAGTCATTAAGAGCTGTTGAAGTACAAGCTGGTTAGGGAGTTCAAGCCAACCTAATTGTCTTAGGTTCAGGCAGTGGTGAGTTCTAAATGGGGATCCTGTAGCAAATTGAGCAATATTATAGTAAGATGTAGCTAGTTTCTTAAGGTTGTTTTTGGAGAGATTAGTGTAAATGGGGGAAACATATAGAAGAATAGAGATTAGGTGATATCTGGCTAATGTGGTCCTTGATATGGATGTAAGGAAGGGTTTGATTTTGTAAAGGGATCCTATTTTTTATTAACTAATTTTATTGTATTGTTGATATGAGTGTCAAAGCTGAGATTATTGTCAATAGTTATTCCTAATAAATTTGTAGTTGAATCTGGAAAAATGACAGTACTATCAGTAGATGTGAGAGTGAAGTTTAGTTGGGTAGATTTACGGGTAGGTGAGAATAATAACAGTTTGGTTTTCTTAGGGTTGAGGAGTAGGCAATGGTCTAAGAACCATTATTCAACAGAGGTAAAAGCTTTTTAGGTAAGAGCCTGAAGTTCAGTTTGAGAGGTAGCAGTACAGATTATAGTAGAATCATCTTCATATTGTATGCAGGTAGCGTTTGGGATAGCTGATTGGAGGTCGTTAATAAAGATAGAAAATAGAAGGGGGCCAAGGATAGAGCCTTGAGGTACACCTAAAGAGATAGGAAGGAGATTAGATAATGAGTTTTTCCAGAATACTGCCTGCTGACGGTTTTCTAGGTAAGATGTAAACCAAGTTAAGGAAGGAGGATCAAGTGAGAGAGATTTTATTATGTGCAGAAGAAGTTTGTGGTTAACCATGTCGAAAGCTTTAGATAAATCAATGAAGACAGAAGATGATAAATTATTGTTGTTATGGTTATTGTTGATGGAGTTGCTGAAGGAGAGTAAAGCAGTGGTGGTACTGTGGGAAGGTCTAAATCGATGCTGACAGTTAGCAAGTAGGTTGTTATGGAGAAGGTGGTTAAGTAGTTGTTTATGGATACATTTTTCCATGATTTTAGCTATAGGTGATAGAAGTGCTATGGGGTGAAAATTTGAGTAATCATTAGAGTTTTCCCCTTTGTGTAGAGGGATGATGTGAGATATCTTCCAGAGAGAAGGGAAGATTCCTTCATTTATAGACCTATTTATCAGAATAGAAATGGGATAGGCAATAGCTTTGCCTCCTATTTGCAAGAATTCTGCAGGAAGTTTATCTGCAGAGGGGGTGGTAGGTTTTAATTTTTGGAGCAGTGATGAGATAAAGGAGGTAGAAACAGGTTGTAGATGAAGGGAGGGAGGTGGTTTTAGAGTAGGTAAGAGTAGCTTTGAGGTGTTGGGAGATAGGTGACTAGCAAGAGTTTGGATAGTATTAGTGAAGAAAGAATTAAAGTCATTGGCTATCTGTGTGGAATTTTCTGGGTTAGAGTCCTGAGGGTTAGGTGTAATAGACTGGCCTGGGGATAAAAGGTTATTAATACTGGCCCAGAATTTTTTAGGTTCCTTTTTGGAGGTTTGTTGTAATTGAAAGTAATAGTTTTTTTGTCCGTTACGATGGCTTTTTTTGTACTATTTCTTTTTTTTTAAACAAGTTTATTAGTTTTAACATACAAAATAAATATTATGACAATCTTTTGCAAGCAGTTAACATTTAAACAATTATAACATTTAATAAAACAACTAAAGTATTTACAAAGACATCCACTCTTGATTAAATCAATTAATTAAACTGTAACATCTTATTAATAAAACTAAGACTGTTTTAACAAGTTTTGTAAGGTATCCCATATATTATAATAAGATGTTTTCCTAATGGTTCTTGACTTTATTGTCATTAGTTCCATATGACACACTTCAATCATAACATTTTTAAATTCATTAAATGAAGGAGGAGTATCTGAAATCCAGTTTCTGGTTATTATTTTTCTAGCCACTGCTAGAATTGACCATAGTAAAGGAAGTTTAACTTTTTTAACACATTTAGGAACAGGGGTGTTAAATAATATAAGTGACTTAGAGACTATGAAATTATCTGTAAAAAGAGCCTGCAAAAAATAATTGATTAACATCCAATATTCCTTCAGTTTTATACAATCGTAAAACATATGTGCCCAATCAGCATTTATTTCTACAGTACATCTCTTACATATGTTATCTTTTTTGTTAATTTTTTTCATCATTAGGGGTGTATAGAAAAATCTATGTAAAAATTTCCAGGTATAAAGTCTCCAATTAATAGAAGAAGTAGTTTTATAAGCAGATTCCAATATATATTGTTTATCTTGTTGTTTTGGTAATTCACCATTAATGGAATTTAAATAATTCCAGTAATTATCTGAACTATAATAGGTTTCGTCTCTAATAATTTTATGTATGAATGAGAGCTTACCTTTATGAGAAACCCTTTGTTGTAAATTTAGTATCAAGTAGTCAATCAGTATTGGAACAGATTCTTTAACTGTTAAAGACATTAAGTCAAGTTTGTTAGCAAGATGTTGTCTAAAAGTCTGAATCTCTAACCAACATGTTTCTCTCAAATCAAATTCTTGCTTTAAGAACTCTAAATTTTTTACTTTATTGTCTGACAGCAACTGATACCAATACTTTAAATTATTCTCTGTGACTAGAAGAGTTCTTTCAGAGGTGGATGATAAAAGAATACCTTGTGTATACATTATGGGAAATAAGATAAAATTCCATTCCTTATACTTAGGATGTGTATATATAAAATTACGATATCTAATAATAATATTTAATGGGTAACTAGTTATATATTTTGGTGTAATAGATGAGGTACAAAACTCTTTAAGTAACCATAACATGGGATTGTTTATAATAGTATTTTTGTGTGTTAATGATATTTTTGTGAAGTGCATGCTAATTAATTCCCAATATTCCTTCCATTTTGCAACATATAACTGATCTATTAGTAATGTTATAACTTTTATAATAGAAGGGATAGCGTATAAATCAAAGTCTGGAAATGCTATACCCCCTTGGGACCAACTATTAGTATGTTTCCTTAATGCAATCCTATGTCTATTAGGTGCCCATAAGAAATTTAACATTTGTGAATTTAATTTCTTAATAATTATTTTTGTAGGTGGGAGTATTATTGGTTGTATTATATATAATATCTTTGGGAATATTATCATTTTAATAATTGTGAGTCTTTCTTCCATGGTAAAAAGCATATTGTTCCAGCTATTGAAATGAGTTTGTATATTATGAAGACAATTACTATAATTATGATGTATAATGGATTTAATATCTTTAGTTAATATTATGCCTAAATAAGTTATTTGACCTGAATTGGGTATGTATTTAAGAAAATCACTAGTGAGAACATTTTTCCCTGTGTATATTGGTAATATTTTATTTTTTTCTTCATTAAATATCAAACCTGAAATATGCTTGAAATCTGTCATCTTATCAAATAATGACTGCATAGAAGAATTTGTCCCTGTTGATGTAATTAAAACATCATCTGCAAAAAGTTGGATTTTAGATATTGTATTTTCATCTATACCAAATCCATCTATATCATTGCTATTCCTAATCAAATTAGCCCAAGGCTCCATTATTAAAGTAAATAATAATGGTGAAAGTGGACACCCTTGTTTTGTGCCTATTAATATGGGTATCTTTTGTGAGACATATGTTCCAATTTTAATGTATGCCAACGCTCCTTTATATAAATGTTCAATTAAATTCACAAATGTATTAGAGAAATTTGTACACTTCAATAAGATAAACAGATAGTCCCAACTTACTGAGTCAAATGCTGAACTTATATCAAGGCTGATGAGTGTCAAATCTTTCTTTTTTCTGTTTGCATAATCAATCAAAGTTAAAGTTCTCCTTATATTATCAAAAGTATTTCTATTTGTAATAAAGCCTGTCTGATCTGTATCTATTATACTTGGAATGATTGTCTTTAATCTGTCAGCAAATATATTCATGAACATTTTGTAGTCAACATTAAGTAGTGAAATGGGTTTGTATGATGTGCATCTCATTGGATCTTTATTGGGTTTCAAGATTGGTGAAATAAATGTGTATTGCCAAGATGGTGGAATTATCAATTCATTTTGAGCTGAAATAAAAACCTCATGTATTAATGAATAGGTACTCTTAGGAAGGATTTTATAAATCTCATGAATAATACCATCATTACCTGGCGCTTTGTTTAATTTAAGTTTATTTATTTGTGTGATAACCTCTGTATATGAAATATTTTTATCTATTAATCCAGTCTGTTGTTTATTAAGTTTTTTGTTCATGTTTGTAATTATAAAGTTCTTTATTCTGTCTTTAGATTCCATATTAATGTTATTATGGTTAATGTTATGAAAGTGATTTCTAAATTCATCTAATATTTCTGGTAAGCTAGAAACAGTCTTCTTTTTCCTTGAAGAAAAAATTTCTTTGATATGATTTTGTTTATTAAGTCTTTTCGTTTTATTTTTAAGTCTATGTAAGTATTTGGGACTTATTGAGTAAGACAAAAATTTATATTTCTCTAATGTTATTTTGACTTTGTGATTTAAAATTTCTTTGTATTTCTCATTTAATTTATTTATTTCCTCAATGACTTTTTTGTCCATAATATTTTCCTTATTATTATGTTTATATGAGTCTAATTTGTTTTGTATGTCTATTAATTCCCTGTCCCAAGTTTTCCTTTTGTTATTATACCATCTGATACTTTGTCCATATAAATAAGATTTTAGAGCATCCCAAATGTAAATAATGGAGACGTCAGGTGTAGTGTTTAAGTCCAAAAAATGTTGTACCACTGTAAGTATATAATCTTTATAATCTTTTAGTTGAGTTAGGTATGCAGGTATTCTTTTAATCTGAACATTATGAGTAATGTTTACCTTAACTTCAAAGACAATTGAATTATGATCTGATATAGGACATGAAATGATCTTAGAATTAGTTAGGCCAGTTACCAATTGGTTAGAAATAAAGACTCTAGCTATTCTTGAATAAGTTTTATGTCTATTAGAAAAAAACGTATATGGTAATGATTTAGAATCTGTCTGATTATTAATATCATTCAAATGATACAAATTAATGAAATCCTTTAAATGTTTTGCATTAGATGTGATTTTCCTTTTTCCTATAGTAGTAGTATCTTTTTCATGTAGGATACAGTTAAAATCTACTGCTAAAATAATATCTCCTTTAGAAAATGATATAATCTTATTGAGATGGTATTTCACTGTATTAGTGCCAATTCCTGGCATCCAGTATACATTAATCAAAGTATAGATTTTTCCCATTAATCTGTATTGTAACCAGGCAGAACATTCATTTGTCATCTTTATATGACTTAATAATTTTAGGTGTGGGCATATTTTTGTCCCATAAAATAGCCACTCCTCTTTTTTTCTGTGTGTGTTCTGAGCTAACCAAGATTGTATATTTATTTGTGGCTAATTTATCTATATCTTTTTTCAGGAGATGTGTTTCCTGAAGGAATATTAAGTTGACTCTATGCAGATTAATATATCTCATTAAACTTCCCCTTTTACATGGGTTATTCAATCCATTAATGTTTAGAGAAATTCCTTTTAAAGTTTTATAAACATATAAAACATATGATCAGAATAACATTTACTAAAGTAAGTATTATCATGTCTCCTCCTTTAGGTATTATATTAATTATAGTTGCAATTAGTGAAAATCTTATGAAATTTTGTGAAATTTTAACTTTTATTTGTAGTGACAGAGAGTTTATAAAATGTGATGTGGATGTTAAAACTATGTACACATAACAAAAATCAGGTGAAAATATTGTTTGGATTAAACATTGCATCCAGCCTGGAGTTAAAAACTCCAACTTCGAGTAGCAAATACCACTCAAGTTATCTCCCTATCCTAAGCAGCAGTGCTCCAGCTGCCACCAAAATTAATTAAATACTAACTTTTATTAACTAAAGTTAAGCTCATTATTTTGATTATCTATTATAGCAGGACTTAAACAATTTATATAACAACTTCTTATTTTACAATATAATAAATAAAAGGAAATCAATTATGTAATTAATGTAATAGTCAGATATGAAAGTTAAGAAATAGATTATTATAACATTTACACTAACTAATCTTTATGATAATATATAAGAAACTAAAATAGAACTCATAATCAATATCACTATTGTGTATTATCTATATCTCATATTTGTTTACTTTAAAACTTATACAATAAATGACTCATTATAAATCATCTTTGAGAAATAGAAGCATTACCAACATTATTTTGAGAATACCTTTGTATTATCATATAAAACTTTTATAGTCATCTTAACAATGTTATGTATATCTATTCTATATAATGTATACACTATCATAAAAGCATTCTAACAATCCTGAAGGAGAGAGCATAGGAGAGAGAAAAAAAAAAGATACCCTTTTAGTTGTTTAATATAAACATGTAGTGGTAGGTTCTTATTATATGTTTATGTTCATTCGAATTTAATAACATTTATTTATCTAAAGCTATTATGATTCAAAATATTATTTACATTAGAGTATTCATATTCTCTGCCATAACAGTACTATTAGTAGTTTTAAAACTTTAAACTACATGTACTACAAGCTTCCTTCACTTACTTGTTCTTACCATTTAAATAAAAATGATTATTCTCAATATATGAGATAAAAAACAGACTACAGAGCAATGTTGATCTCTAGTTATGCATGAATCATTGTGATGAAAGCCTGCTATATCTCGTATATCTGCACTGCAACTTTAGAATGCATCACATGACACTTTCTTCTGAAATAAAATCATAATAATGCACATACTTATTTATCTTTGTTAAAATAAATGTATTATAATGTTATATATCATTAAATTATAAGCACCTATATGCATTGAAGTGCAGCAACTATACTTTCAGAGTCATATATGCATGAGTTTAGCTTCTATGCATTCTAAGTTATTTCATTTGTTTACTATGGCATATTAAGACATTAAAAATCATTATAACTTTTACATTTTATAAGTTACATCTTAAATAAGTAAATTATTATAAAGAAAAACTCACATTTTGTTGTCATAAAGTTAGTTTTTCATCACAATATCGCATTTACAGCAGTTCTACTTCCTGAAACTGGTTTACTTCTTGAATTTGCGACGTGTCTGTGTGAAATCAGGGGTCAAAGTTCACAATGGTTGCTTTCAGCTTCTCTGTGCATTTGCTGAATGTTGAAGCTTTTAAATCGGCTCGAGGACACTATTCACGAGGATACCTATAACAAAAATTGTCTCTTATAACATTCTGGTGGAAATTTTAGTAAAAGTAAGTGACAAACATTGATTTTGAATGTAAAAGGGTTTATGTAGTGTAAAACCTTCTCGAAGCACTCCACAAGTCATTGCAGTTTCTATGGCAGTGAAATCAAGCCTTAAATTATTTAACATAAACATTTCTTATATTTATATGTCCAATTTCATTTTCTCATTCAAAATATGTTACAAACACACATCAGTATTATCAGAACCTTGTTACTTCTTGAAAGAGAGGAAAAAAAAACCTACCTACATATATATTTACTTGCTGTTTCTTTTAGTAAAGTAAAACCTGAGATACATTACTTACAACTGCATTAGTTCTAGTCAACTACAGTTATATCATAACTTATTATTTGATATTATGTGTTTAAGCAATTTAATCATAGTATAATATGAAGCAGTTTTATTTAAACAGCATAAATAATTTTAAAGAGATAATATTTTATTTTCCCCTTTTTTCCTTTCTTTTCATCTCCCCCCCCTCCCTGCCCTCCCTCCCCCTCCCATATGTGTTTAGTTTAAATAAGTACTATTATTTAAAATAAAGAAAGAAAGAAAAATATAACATATTACTAACCTTAGGTCTCTTAGTTACAGAAGAGAAACAAGTTGATTTATATCAGGTTATTTGTTCCTCATGAAAGTTTGATTATCCATAAAACAAACTTCAGTTCTTGCACATTAGTATAACTTTGTACAAATCATTAAGATATTTATGGTTTTCTTGTAAATGCAGAAACTGTAATTAAAGAGTTCAAAGAAATATAAAACACGTCATTTGTTTTTTAGTCTTTTTTGTTTCTCTGAAGTCTTCCAAGATGTTCCTGTTGCCATTCATTTTAACGAAGGGCTAGCCCATTCCATATCCTCTATTTTGTCTACTATTTTATTTTTTTTAATATATACCAAT
Organism: Protopterus annectens; assembly: GCF_019279795.1. Lineage (NCBI taxonomy): Eukaryota > Metazoa > Chordata > Ceratodontiformes > Protopteridae > Protopterus > Protopterus annectens. The sequence goes on along the minus strand of NC_056743.1, from coordinate 1,648,925,336 downwards.
GCAGCGTCCAGGTCTTCAAAAATTTTCGGACCATCAGGTAAAAAGATTTTCAGCTTGGAAGGAAATAAAAGATGAGTTTTGAACTGTGCTTTCTTAAGCTCTCTTATTAATGGTAAAAAGACCTTTCTTTTTGATATTACCAAAGAGGAATAGTCATTGTCAAAGCACACAGTTGCTTCATTAATATTTATAGGTGACTTAGCCCATGCAGATTTTAATACCATCTCCTTGTCATAAGATGATAAAAATCTTACATTAACTGATCTAGGATAATTTTTATTGGTATTAGAAATGGATAAAGACCTGTGGGCTCTTTCAATGCCAAAAGAAAATGCCTCTGACAGATCTAAAGTATTGGGAAGCCAAGTGTTTAAAAAAGATGTAATATTATTACCTTCTATATTTTCTGGCAGTCCAAAAATCCTTATAATGTTATGTCTGGATCTGTTTTCTAAGTCATCTAGTTTGGATTGAAGGTGAGTGTTTTGTTTCAATAAAAATTAAATGTTCATTTCTTCTTCCTTAATTCTGTTGTCCATATCATTAAGTGCCTCTTCTATACCTGTTGTCTGGGCTTTCTGATGTTGTAGGTCTTGGTGTAGCACATCCATTTGTTTTGTGGTTTTCTCTATAAAATTGTCAATTTTAACATCCAGTCTGTCCATTTTAGTTGTTAGTTGCTGTATAGTTGATAATAATGTCTGAAGCTCTTTCTTAATGCTGGAATCCTGACTGTTAGCCTTGCTGGAACTCATTCTGAACAGAAGTAATGAGAGAGAAATTTCCAAAAAGATTTCTGACAGGAAAGTCAGTTAAATTTTCTTTCTTTTTTGGATATTATTATAAGTAATGATAGTCCAAACGTTTTTAGAAAGAAAATTATTCCATTAGTTGAGATTTGAAGTAATAATTTCCTGTTAAAGTAGTTATGTTGGTGGAGCTGAAGTAATCTGCTGCTACCCTGTGTTCATCCTTGGCCACGCCCTTTTGTACTATTTCTAAGCTCTCTGAAGTTCTGGAGGTCAGTTAGATTCTTAGTGGCACGCCATTTAGCCCAAGATTTGTTTTTGAGAATTATTTTTTTGCCTAATTTTGTTGGTCAACCAGGGTGCTGCCTTAGCTTTGATTCTAATAGTACGACTTGGGGCATGATGATCCAGGATAGATAAGAATGTAGAATTGAAGTATTCTACTGCTTCTTAAGTGGGAAATATTTTAGTGGGGACCAATTATATTGTATTAGTTCAGCTTGAAAATGTTCAGAGTTAAATTTCTCTTTTGAACGTAATGTTCTATAAGTGGTAGGTAAGTTAGGTTGGTTTTATGTCTAATGACATAGGTTAGTGAGTGGTCACAGAGTTGGTGCACATGTGTCTGGCAGACTGATCATACACAAGCAAATGCAGATGGGCCATGCTAGTATACCTCTGACAAGAATAGTGACTGCTGTAGTACACATAAAAATGGGTGCAACAAAACATCATGCTAATCGTGTGCACACATAGGTACACACATGACTGTATGCAATGCGGTTAGCATCCACACACCTAACACCTTTATTAGACATTGCATGTGGATGTACAGGACATATGGCACATATCAGGCTTATGTACTGTTAATATATGTAGCGATGTTGACCCATGGCAGATCAAGGAATGGTGCATCACATCGATAAGAGTGTGTTGACTCCCCATAGCCATGGTATGATCTGGCAGTTTCTAGTGTAATACTATTGGATTCTTCATACATGGTCTGCTAAGGTTGAGAGTTGTAAACCACACATCAAGCCTTCACAAATGACATCTGACCACACATCATCCCAGGTATGTTTTTCTGGAAAACATAGGGTCTGTGAGCATTGCAACTAACATAACTGACACAGTAACCTTAAAATGTATGCAAACGTATGTGTGGTGTTGCATCCTTTGACTTATCTGTAGGTATATGTTTCAGGCAACAGTTGTCGCTTGTATAGGTGACTCATACACTATCCATCTGATGATCTGATGAGGTTCCAACTGTAGGGATAGTGGCTGTTCAGTGTGGTGTGCACCCATTAATTATGTATCATCCTAGACATATCTCTGTGTATGTATGTGTAGTTACACACAAACACACACACACACATATATATGTTATATATATATATATATATATATATATATATATATATACATATATATATATATATTTATTTATATTTATAGACATATATATGTATCTGCATATCGGTGTCTGTGTATGTTTTCATAAATAGCTGTCCATTCCGCACACATGTCCATTGGATACATGTAATTCAGTCTAATTGGCATCACAACTTATTTTTGTTGACCTCACCCCCTCCCAGGGATTTGAGTGTCCAAATCTGGCTACAAATTCAGTGTATATGCACAACTGTTGCTGTAGAAGAAATGGGCAGCTATGGACCTTCCCTGCACCCTTCCTGCACATCCCTGGCTATTTTCCCTACTGTCGTTCTCTCTTTGTGCCCCTTTTTCACCACTTTCCTATCAACCCTTTTTTCTTTTCTTTTAAAGAAATTAGCATGGGGGTAAGTGGGAGTAAGCACTTTTAAGCAGCAGTGAGCGGGTTTAAGCCTGTCTGTGCAGGGGTAAGCTATGCCTACACAGGTTAAGCAATATAGAAGCTGAGTATAAGAAACTGTAACCGGAAGTTATCAGTGCTTACCTCTATGCAAACCCACTTACAACTGCTTTAAAGGGCCTTAATCACACCGTATCCAATGGCCCATGTTCTGCCCAGCAACAAAATAAAGCCTCTGCAAGGCTCAAACCCAGGAGCTTGCACACCATAGACAAAGTGATTTACCACTAAGCCATGGGAGATATGCATAAATATGATAATTTCAGAAACATATCATCCAGCCCAGTCATGCTACAGTACAGGGAATGTAACCAACATGTTGATATATGTATGCCTGTAAATATATTAATAGCCAAACAGATACAACATATCTATATATGTAGATATATATACATGCAAATGCCTAAATTGATGCATATATGTATATATATATATATATATATATATATATATATATATATATATATATATATATATATATATATATATATATATATATATATATATATATATATATGTCTACACCTATATGTAGACATATGCACAGCAAGGTACATATATGTATGCAGGTATATAGCTGTATAGGTATATATGGACATAGTCATACATATATATCTATATAGGTATATGTGGCCATACATCTGTAGATAGCAATGGTAGATTAACAAAAACATATATGTCCACATGCACCATTAATGGGGTTGAGAGGCCCCAAACAATATACGTATTGTACGAATAGGCATACCCCCCAGCCAAACATGTCTGCCCTGCAATACACTACCAAGTGTTGCAGATCCCATAACTAGAACTTGGCATGACATGGGCACATGATGTTAACAGTACTACATCCCAACTGTATGATGTCTGGCTGGTATTGGTAATATATCATGCAGAACAGTCTGGAACCCATAGGAAATGTAAAATGTGGAAGCTATCAACATCCCCAGTATGCATATACACAGACACATATATGCAGATAAAGATATACACATATACATATATATATATATATATTTACATATATATATATAGATATACATGTGACTACACATTTACACGCAGAGATATGTACAGTAAGATACATATGTAGGAGGTACATAAAATATGGGACAGCTACTATGTCTACAGTTCACACCTGAACAACTGGACACTGTATGGGCCACCCATACAAATGACAATCATTGCCTGCAACATATACCCACAGAGAGGTCATATGAAAAAACATCACACACAGTTTTGCAGGAATGGAAAACCTTTATTTGTGTACTATTACAGTTCTAGATACCATTGCTACTGTAATTGGGATTGTCTTCACAGACATGGTGTGTGTGTGTGGGGTGGGTCACATATGTGTTCCACATGTGTGCCATTGGCTACTGACAAACATCCTAAGGACATCATAGTAAAGTACCGCTGCTAGCACGTACTGCCCCTGTCGACTGTAACAGAGATATTGGCCAATATGTGTGGACATTCTGACACACCCTGTACAGTCCAGAGGTATACACAGACCACTTAGTGCAAAACGTATGTAGCATGCCTGACAGCATGGATGTTAACAACCATGTAGATGAGTATAACACATAAGAACTGGTATAAATATGCCACCATAGGTTATGCATTCACACAGACCTCTCTGGCCTAACACGTACTACCCACTGGTACAGGGGTGCCTTGGCCACATACTACGCACTAGATATTGACATACATCTGTACGCAAACCCACTGTTCTGTCATACATACATGACTGTTAAGGGAGGCCTGACAGCAGTTCATCTGGCAAGTATCTGCACATGACATCTCACTGGGTAAGTACACTAAGCTGCTAGGCATGTAACAATGCACTGTGCAGGATACAGGCAGACTGGCTCAACACTAGCCTACATCTCCTATGGGGGAATGCACATGTACCTGCATATATAGCATGCTGTAATGGCATGTCACAGGACAGGGTAAGATACACCTGTGTGAAAGTGCATATCCACAACCAATGAGACCAAAGCCACAGCCACATATGGCGAGCTAGCATAATATTAAAGTATTTTGACTATCTGTTCAACACCATCCTCATATGTGCCACTCACACACTAACCCTACATATACTGGGCCACTACATAGTTTGGTCTGATGGCTGACTGTGGTATGGGACATATGTGTGTATGGTCCTACAAACATGTAAGCCAATATCGTAACATACAGTGGAGCAGCATGTAACATCAGATAGGATGAGACCTAGGACAATGACAACTACCACAGTCTGTACACAGGCCAAGGTACATATTAACAATACACACACTGTCGACATTCACCAAAAGTACACAGACCTCAGTACTGTACAAACAACCACAGTATGTCCAATGCACGACATATGTGCAAAGGTTGACAGAGTTGGGGGCTGGAAGCACATACACAGGGCCAATATTGACATGTTGCTGTGATAACCTCATTCATTTACTGTTGTAACAGGGTTTGTTGCAACATATGTCCTATGAGGGATATGAAGTCAGTAACTGTCATGGCTTTCACCATCTACAGACTGCAATCCTCACTCTACCTTCTGCAGTCCACAGATAGATGTTCCATGGTTAATACATGAAAACAGAGGCACAACACACTGCTCAGTCTGTAGATGACCATGCAGATGGGGATTCCTCATAAACATAGAACTGACATGGCAGGTATTGAGACATGAAGGACAGCCATATCCACACTCACACACACACACACACACACACACACACACACACACACACACACACACACACACACACACACACACACACACACACACACACACACACAGTTAAACCATTACTCCAAATGCAATATGCAGCACTAACAGTCTGTAGTCAGGTCAGGCACATCCCCCTCCTGTGTGTTGCCCTGTTTCCACAGTGTATGTTGTTAGAGGTAAATCCCCACTCCATCTAAGATGCTGTTTCCAAACAACAGATCTAGTTCCTGCTCACAGTGAATGAAAAGGGCCAACACAAATATGATGTGCCTAAATGTGTTTCCGTGAAATTGGCTATGGGAATTTTACCACAGCTTTTCCACATGCAATCAGCTAGGGAGGGCTGCAATTTGAATAGAGGTCATCAGATGATCATGAGCAAAACTTAAAATACACATGCTGCTGCCTAAGCAAAGCAGGTGTAGGTCTCCACATCCACCAGAGAGGGAGTGGGAGTGGCAGACAGAGGCAAAGACAAGTCAGGGTATCAAACCTCTGATGACTATGTAGTGCTATCACAGTTCTATGCAGTTGTTGTATGCACCACATGGGTTACCTGTTGTGGAGCCCTCAGAACACATATGTGATGGTGAGTGACATCTGCAACAAGGATATGGTAGCTATACGGTCGGTAACGTACATGTGCTTGTCCGCATGAACAGGTGCCACCATCAACACAGCCACACTCTCACAGGAATGCACACACATTGACACACTTGGCAGGTCCAGGATTAAAACTCATCAGTAGTGGGATTGCCACAACACATCACTGTGCAAGTATCACATGCACCACATGGGTCATACTGAGGTTGTATGGGCAAAAGGTATGGGGAGGAGTTTGACATCAGACAGTATGCTTCTGTATGCCAATGGGGGTTGTAGTGAGTGTGGATGTGAACATACGCACCATACAACACACACACAACCACACAGGGTGCCAGTACTGACATGCATGGGTGCATGTTTGCACGGGTTTGGTTGACTGTGCCAGACGGCTATAAAAGGCTAGGCGATGGATATACCTTTGCATAAGGCCACATGACAATGGTCTGCATTGTGGCTCAGGGCTGTGGTTTCTGCATTTTCCAACACAGGTTGGTATTGCATCCCCCATCCAATCACCTGGATCACTATTGTGTGTGGCCAATGCTGTGCATTGCTTGCCATGTATGTGTTCCTTAGTCATCGACAGTGTCTGGGATGTGCACACCTCCCACATGCATGTACAGTGACATGTTGAACTGTACCTGGTGTGTCTGGCCCATTTTGTGAACACAGATTATCATCAGATGTGCCAGTCTTGCCCACTTGTGGTGGGAACTGATAATGGGCAGCAGGTTTACCCTGCACCTACATTGATAGCATGCTAACAGCATTCCCTGGTGTCAGTGGCATCTGTCCATACAGGGCATGTTGTCAGGCATGGTATGTCCTTTGTAGGTCACATGTGATGGCATCACAGGTGTTGCAGGTGTCCATTGGGGAACATGGGGAAGGTGCACACTCTGCATTTAAGTGCATATTGGACCGATGGGTAGGGTGCCATGCCCACTGTAGCCCACTGCTATCACTCCATAGTTACTATCAGTGGCCAATATGCAGTGTACTACCCACATATTGGCTGTTGCTGAGGCATGTGTGTGTGTATGAGACATGGGTTGAGAGTGTGCTTTGGGTAATACTGAGGTTTCTAACTGTGATGGCCTGGCCTTGATGTCACATGTATGGGTATGGCTTTGCACCACAGCCTCCCAGCTATTTCACACCTGTTAACTCTGTACGGGGAACATTGCGATATATAGTAGGGCCACCATATAAGAATTATGCAAAAGCTGCTCCACATTGGCCACACACTCACAACCACTTCCACACAGGATATGAGTTACAAACACATATACATACACACACACACACACACACACACACACACACACACACACACACACACGCACACACACACACACACACACACACACACACACCCACACACACACACACACACACACACACACACACACACACACACACACACACACACACATACACCTGTCACATTTGGGAGTAGAACCACTACCTAAGTGGTTTTTACACTATAGAACTAAGCAGTTATAGTACACACCACCGAGTTTACTGGAGTACTCCTTCCCCAAAGATGTATATCACATTGGATGACATCAGCAGGATTGCCAAAGTAGGACATTCTAATTGTAGTGAGTGTGACTAGCCTAAAATTCATTGTTCCCTACACAGACAGTGACACACACACAAAACATCCACAACCGACGTGTGGGTATAAAACACCTAAAAGAGGTCTATATCACACTACAGCATGGAGCTGTTATAGGACACACCACATGGATTATTGAAGAACTCCTTCCCCAAAGGTGTATTTCAGAATGAATGACATCAGCAGGATTGCCAAAGTTGAAAATTCAAATTATAGTGAGTGTGACTAGTCTGTGATGCATTGCTTCATATGCAGACATTAAAAAACACACAAACCATCCAGAACTACCATGGGTGGAGATGGAACCCTACCACAGTTCTAAATCACACTACAGCAGTATGGAGTTATGGCACGTGCTACAGAGATTACTGGGCTACAACATTCCCAGAGGTGTATTTCTAGATGGATGACATCAGCAGCCTTGCCAAAGTTGAGTATATGAATTGTAGGAAGTATGAGTACCCTAAAACAGCATTGCTCTCTACACAGACAGACACACACTTGCCATGTTGGGGATTAGAACACCTACCTAACTACTTTATCACACTACAGCAGTACGGAGTTACAGGGCACACTACTGAGATTACTGGGCTACAACCTTCCCAGAGGTGTATTTCTAGGTGGATGACATCAGCAGCCTTGCCAAAGTTGAGTATACGAATTGTAGGGAGTTTGAGTATCCTAAAAAGCATTGCTCTGTACACAGACAGACACACACACACTTTCTATGTCTGGGATTAGAACATCTACCTAACTACTTTATCACACTACAGCAATAAGCAGTTACATGACGCGCTATGGAGATTACTAGGCTGCAACCTTCGCAGAGGTGCATTTCTAGGTGGATGACATCAGCAGCCTTGCCAAAGTTGAGGATTTGAATTGTTGGTAGTGTGAATACCCTAAAAAAGTTATTGCTCTCTACACAGTCAGACATGCACACAAACATACACACAGACACACACTCACACACACAATTGCCAAGTCTGGGATTAGAACTCCTAACAGTGCACAATTATGGGAAGCGCTATGGAAATTACTGGGCGTCAACTCTCCCAAAGTTGTATTTCACATTGGATGACCTCAGCAGGCTTATCATAATAGGGCTATGAGGAGGGCAGTGTGTGTGTGTTCATGGGCCATAACCCATTCATCTAGGCCTTGACACACCACATGCAGGCACACACACAGAGTCATATTTCAGAGGTACTTGTATACAGCTGCTAGATGACTACTTCCTTTGTAGAGTCATGTTGCACAGCTGGCACGTGCACCACGCAGTCTGTTATGCTGACAGATACTGGTGGCTAGTATTTGCAGTGAGTGACATCTGCACCTCATGTGTTTGGGGCCCTTTGGCTGTGTGCTGGGTGGGACAGACCTGTATGGCCCCTTGTCACAGTCACCCTCTTCCACATATCCATGCCCATCTATCTTTGGCTTAGTATAGTGTGTTGTCCTTACATATATGTCTGTATTCCTATCCACTGTGTGTGCAAGGCATGAGTGGTGCATACTGATGAAAGTCTGCACTAACAACTGCAACTGCCATATATGTCTGGTCCACTGGTGTTTGCAGACATGGCCTTCATGTGTTTAAGTGTGTGAGCATGTCCAGTATGACCTTTCAGTATGTTGTTGACTGACATTGCCTTCATTTCTCTAAGTGTATGAGCATGCCCAGTATGGCCATCTGTATTGCATGTGTGGATCAAGTCCAGGTAGTTTGTACTGCAGTGCTGACCTTTGTGTTGTACACTGACAGGTAGCATGCTGTCTCTGCAGAGTATCCATCGATCATTTCACATTGACTGTTACTACATTTCTGCATAGCGGGGGGGGCACACCTGACTGTTTCTACATTTATACACAGGATTGGGGGGCACACCTGACTGTTACTATATTTCTATGTAGGATGGGGGGGCACACCTGACTATTTCTACATTTCTACACAGGACTGGGGGGGCACACCTGACTGTTACTATATTTCTACGTAGGATGGGGGGCATACCTGACTATTTCTACAGTTCTACACAGGATTGGGGGGGCACACCTGACTGTTACTATATTTCTACGTAGGATGGGGGCCACACATGACACTTGTAGACATTTGCTAGGACTGTACTGGTATGTTTGGTATTCCATTTCAGTCTGTAGTCTTACGTATTGTGCTGGCTAGAGGCATACCAGTGTACTACAGAGCTTATCTTTTAATTAGCTACATATTAGTTTCTGACATCCCACTGCTTGACCTGCTGTAGTCTGTCTATGTAGGCCAGGGGGGTTACCCATAGGCCTCATTCAGAGGCCATAGCACAGCCTTTGTTTGTGTTTGTCTACAGCTGTCCTGCTGGCTGTGACTGCTGTTGGTTATGTGAACCCCCCCCCCGACTGGCATGTGTGAGTCACTTTCCTTGTGGGTGCCCCAGTACTGAGGGTGGTGCTGCAGGGCTGCCCATGTCGGATGCACATAGTACACTCTCTACACATGGTTAGGCAAAGTTAGTGTAATGTTTGGCATCCCTTTTACTGTATGTGAGAGTCGGAGAGAGGTGTTATTCCCTGGGCTCCTCCTGTGTCAGTGTATGTGCTGTGCGTTGCCTCTTTGCCAAGGCCAGGGCATACTGGGCATGCCTCCTTCTGCCTACTGGGGCAGGCTCAGGTTGTTCCTCCTCTGAGTCACTCTGTGCCTGTACAGGCCATGGAAATGGTGGGGGGCTGTGTGGCCCTGCCCCATGCTGTTCCTGCTGCAGCTGTTTCCACAAGATCATATTGTGTAGCATGGCACATAAAAGGACGATTTGGATACATGTAGCTGGTGAGTACTGCAAAGCTTCTCCGGATGTGTCCAGGCACCGGAACCGTGACTTGAGCATCTGAAACACATGCTCTACTATAATTCTGGTCTGTTCATGTGCCTTATTATGGAGTTCTTGCTTGGGTGTGTGTGCATTTCTGATGGGTGTCATCAGCCACAGCTCCAGTGCGTTTCCAGCATCCCCCACTAGGTGACCATGAGGGATTTCTCCACTGGCAAGTTTCTGATACAGCTGCATCAGATGCCAGATGTGGGAATTGTGATAGATTCCAGGACAGCCTGCACACACATTCATTATTATGCCCTGGGCATCGCACATGACCTGGCAGTTGATGGAGGGGAAGCCCTTGCAGTTGATGTAGACCCTACTCCGCTCTCCAGGTGGTGCTTTGATGTGTATGTGCATGCAGTTTATAGTACCCACTACCTCAGGGTATTCTGCTATTTGGTGGAACAGTTGCATATTGCTGGCCAACACCTCACGGGTGTTGGGGAAATATATGTGCTCACTGACATGTGCTGACATGGCATCCAGGAACTGGTGGAGTACCCTGGATGCTGATGCCTGTGAAATCTCCATCATATCCCCAGTTGGCCTTTGGAAGGTATCTGTAGCTAGTATTTTTAGGCCTACACATACCTTGGTATCCACTGGGATGGGTTCCCCTCTGTTAGTTCTGTGTGTCCGGCGTGGCCGGCACAGCTCAACAGTTTGCTGTAGGAGGTCCCTGTCCACTCAATAGTGCTCCACTATCGCCAGCTCATGGAGTCCCTTGTAGGTTACCCTGGGTCTGTGCACTCTTCTCTGTCTCCTCACTGTGGGTTGGTCAACCTCATTCATATCCTCACCACCCTCAGCCTCTTCCACAAGTTGTATGATTGCTATTGCAGCCCTTGTCATTTTCTGCTGTGAGTGTTAAAAGTTGTTTACAATGGTGGTGTAGAGTGTGGGAAAAATAGAGGGGAAGGTGTTTGCTTAGTTTATAGTGGTGTTCTGGGCTGGGCTGGTCTGCTGCCCGTTACTTGGCTGATTCTGATACATTTCACCTGCCAGCTAAGCTAGTACTCATTGATTACATTCCTACTGCTGTTTTCCCTTCCCATTGCCTTCCTGTTTAAGCCCGTGTGCGTGATGTGCAAACACAGTGCTCAAATATGCACACTGCTGCAATTTCCTGGTTTAACCTTTTTTTTCTTCCCGTAAAACCCGGTGCATGGCGCGCACACCCGCTAAGCCTTTGTAAAGAGTGCAAGGCAGATTTAGACACACTTCTTAGCTTAGCTGTGCTAAACTAGGAGCAAACCCGATCTGCAGGGCTCCAGTCCACTAAGAGTATGCCTGGCATGCCTCCCCATGATGTCCCCTAACACCTAGGCTTGCACCAAGCTATTCCTGCTCTTACACAGTTGGAACCTGACTCACATGCTGGGAAAACTGGGATTCACTATCTTTCCCCTCATTTGCATAGGATTGCCTGCTGATGCATAGTTACATGTCTTACACTGAGCCTTCCCACTTAGCAACCAATACTCACTGACCATGTTGTCTTCTGCCTGCCATTGACTTGCATGGCAAAATACTGATTTTAGTTAGAATGCTTAAATTAGGTTTATTTTGTTATTTTCCCCCGATCCCACTGCCCTACGCTTAAACAGCTGAGCTCGGCTAAAAAATGTAAAATTTGATTTTTTTATTTTTTGTTTTTTTTTGCAATGCCAATGGCCTTATACTTGGCCATTGGCATGTTTCCTCAATGATATGCAGCCTTTATTTGGAGCTGTCACAGCTCCATTTTGGATTTTGCAGAAATGTACTCGGTTACTAACCGAGTACATTTCTACAGCTTGCACTAGTCCTGCACGGATGGTCACAAGCTTCCTGGATTACAAAATCACCTAATTTGTATGGATTTCTCCTGCAAATAGGGTGATTTTCATACATAGGCTTAGTCTGTGCAGGATTACTGCAGGAGCTCTCGTACACGCCCCTGCAGGCTGTTCCTGGATCGCACGGCAGACATATTGCCTGTTGAGCTCCTGCACTGATCCTGCACACCGTGCAGGGCATAGTGAATCTGGGGGATAGACACTTGCACTAAAACTAATTGAAAGAGTTTGTTAGATCGATAAAATATGTGTATATCTTTTAGCATGATGAATATATATGTGTATTGATTTTCCTTGTGTATAATAGTTTAGCATGATAAGATTACTGTTACCTGTAAGTTTACAGATATCTTTATCTCTTCAGGTCCTACTTTGTTCTGCTTATTAATTTAGAGATTTAGTTATAATAAAGCTGAATGAGTGAATAATTTAGGAATATTTAATGGATACTTTATACTAATATTATATAAATAGTTATATAATACACTATATGTTAGATTATTTAATATTTGTGATGAATAGAAAAGGATTGTTAAACTTTTATGTAATAATAGGAGAATAATTTTAAATGGCAAAATATATAACTAAATTAATAGTATTTTATTATTTCTGATATATATATATATATATATATATATATATATATATATATATATATATATAAAATGTTATATTAAGTATTTTAAAGTCACAGCAACTTTTAGGTAGTTCTTTGATGAACTTTTAGGTATTGTTAGTTAGAGAGATAGTATAGTAGTTTGTCTATCTGATAGATTAACTATGAAGTTTGGTATCTATGGTATGTTTTATTAGTAATATATACAATTACAGTTTCAGACTTGTTTTTATTTATGAGTTTTAGTAGTTTAGTTTTTGGAAAGGAAGAATTACAAAAATGTGAAATGTTAAAATATTCTAGAGGAATGCATTAGAGTCTTATATACAATTAAATTAATATGGTGGATAAATGTGTCACATTATCTTTTAAAACAATTGTTTTGAAACACATAGTATATTAGTTTTAATCTATTATCTATTAATGTAAATGGATTAAATAGTGGCAACAAAAGGGAACCATGAATGACATATCTAAAATTAAGGATTAATTCAATATTCATTCTCAAGATAACACTATTATTGAAGTGATCACAAACACAAAACTACTAGGTATAATCATTGATGAAAACCTAACATTTGACCTGCATATTCACAGCAACATAAAAAAAACACATCAAAAACTGGGCATCCTCTATACACACAAATACTTCCTGAGTTACTCCACAAAACTATCCCTAGCCTCTTTCCTTCTGCTACCATTTCTTCTAGATGGTGACCTTCTTCTGATCAATATCCAGTCCTCTCTGAAATCAAAACTTGACTTGTGCTACAATAAAATTTCTAAATATGTAACCATTACAAAATATTCATCTCATCACTGTGCCTCATTACAACTACTAGACTGGCTAGAACTCCCTTAATATCTTACATATTTACAAAAAAACACTGCACACAAATTTATATTCAAGCCATCAACTTGCCCTGTCCTCTCTTCTTTATGTGCTCTGTACCATACAAATAGAACTCTGATCTGAAAATCAACATCTCCTGAACATAGAAAAACCTAACCTATCAGCAGGTCAGATTCTCTACAACTTTACTATTGCTAAACTTGGAGCACCATCCCACCATCACTCGGGACTATGAGCAATGCAGATGTCTTCAAACAATCCCTGAGACAACACCTTTCCTCTGTATTGCAATGCACATGTGCAATATTGCACTTCCTAAAACCTGCACTACCCTACACCTTCATTAACTATTACTCTGATATAACTCTTTCTCTTTCAGTTTGCTTACTTAACTGCAGTACATTACTATTTACTATAGTTGCTTATCTATATTTAAGACGAGGCCTTCACAAGGATCAAGTATTCAGACTATGTTGCAAGAACCTGTGCTACATATATGAGTAATTTAATTATCCTAACTTTATATCCAATCATGTTATATTTTAATTGTACACACCACTTTATCCTTGATGTTGTAATCTTATAAGGTACCAAGATATTTATCTTGCTCATTCAAATGTCTACTGCATCTCTTGCATAGTTATGTACTTATCATGTTGATCTATTGTATTGTATGCAATGTGTACTGTATGTATTGTATAATTGATTGTGGAGCTTTTCTTTCCAGGCCTCCACTGAAAATGGGCACACTATGGCTCAGTGGACCAACCCAGAAAATACAATGCTACTATGTGATTAAATAAATAAATAGAGGAGGCACTATATTCTTGCAAGAGACTCACTTGATAGGTAAAGATAGACAATATTTAAATAACCTGGGTTATGAAATATTAGCATCTGCTTGTTTTAACAAAAAGAAGAGAGGAGCAGCTATACTTTGGAGGAAATCTACTGCAATGCCTAAGGTCATGGAATGCTTTAATGATCCCAAAGTAATGTACACAGTTGTAATAATTAAGTATAATGGCAAACTCTATACACTAGCTTATTCTTACTGCATCCCTGGAATAGGTGCAAGAGTGGCTAAAGGTCACTTAAACTTACTGCAAGGTTATTGGAAGGGCAGTTTAATGCTAGCAGGGGATTTTTATCTGCATATCTAGTATAGAATATACAAGTAAACAGAAAAAGCTAAAATTCTGCCATCAACTAAAGCAGTGAACAGATGGATTAATAAGAATAATTTAGATGATTTAATATTAAGAGCAGAAGATAAGTCATTATTCTTCAACCATTTATCTTATGTGCTTTGGACATAAACTAGAATTGATAGCATTTATGCTTCTTCAGATTTACTTAATAAAATTAATTATTTTATAACTATTCCTTGCCCTTTATCTGATCCATTTACACAAAGTGTTAATATATTAATGGATATAAGGAAATTCCAGATTTTTATAGAATCCTAGTATATATGATGACATTGAAATCTTAAAGAACAAATTGCAAATGCATTTTTATCTTTGAATGATAATGGTCTGGTTAGTAAAGTCATACTATGGAACTCTGTAAAAATGCATTTTAAAGATAGACTGGGAAGTTGGGCTAGTAATAAAATAAAACAGTAGGATAAAGAGGTGTTAAAAATGCAATATGAAATACACAAAGTGAGGTCTGAAAAACAAATAAATTAGATAATACTTAAGTCATTAAAAATTAATGATACAATACAAAACAGTTTTAATGCACAAAGTGTTGATAACTTTAGAAAAAATAAAATTGCACATTTAATTGATAACTTTACAAATCTACATAGATTAGCTAACAGATGTAAGTTGTTAAGCCAAAAGGGACAAATCAATAATATCCAAAATCCTCACACTAATACGCTTACTATAGACATAGAGCATATACTTAAAATGTTTTAAAAAAATCCATGAAGATCTTAATAAAGATAAAAATAATAATCCTGCTGATTACAAAATTGACACATATTTAGAGAAAAAGGTTACTAATAAACTTATTGATCTACAAATATGAAGCTTAAAAAAAGGAAAACGTTAACGCTCCAAATGGAATTATATAGTCTGCTTCCATTAAATATTTTAGAATTACTGAATGACATTTTCAAGATAATTCAGAATGACAAAATAATTCCTCCATCATGGAAATTTTCTGTAATCTCACCTATACCTAAACAAGAAAAGGATAATAAGTTAGTTTCCTCATGCAGACCTATTTCATTATTAAATGTGGACTATAGCATATTTACTTCTGCCTTTACTACACAATTTACAGATATAGTACATAATTAATTAATAAAGATCAAATAGGATTTGTAGTTATTAGATTAATGTATGATAACATACAATTAGTAATAACTATCTTAAGTTTTTAACAATAGGAATGAACAAGAGAAATTGGCCCTAATTAGCTTAGACAATGAGAGAACGTTTGATTCTGTAGATTGGAACTACTTGTTTAAAACTTTAGAATTGTTTTCATTTCCAGAACAATGTATTGTAATATTAAAAAACCTGCACAGAGACTCCAAAGCATATGTTAAAATTGGATCTTACATTTGTCAAGGATCCAATTTAAATAAAGACACACAGCAAGGGTATCCATTGTCACCTCTGCTATTTGCATTAGTTATCAAACCCTTAGCTAATAGTATATAAAGCAATGAAAAAATGATGGATTCTCAATTAACAAGGATTGTCAATCTAAAATACATTTTTTTTGCCGATGATATTTTATTAACTATAGGAAACGAAGTATTCAATGGAAGAAATTGATGAGGAAGTTAAAAACTTTCAAGAAGTATCACTACTGAAATTTAATAATAATAAAACTGAAGAGTTATTGTTAAATCTATTAATATACAATACATTTAAATATAAATATAAACGAGAAAGAATATAATTAAAATATTTAAGAATAAACAAATCTATCAAGATGTGAGTAAGATTATTAATAATAATTTATAATAATTTTGCAAAAATAATTCAATAAGTGTTACTTCTTATTAAAAGATGGAATGAATTTTATTTTTTTACTTTCAAAGATAGGTTATTATTTATTAAAATGATTATATTACCCAAGATTATATACATGTTGCATTCAGTGGGTTTAATAGCTGACAGAAAACTTTTAAAGAAAATGGAAAAATGTTAAATTAGAAATATGTAACAATCCTTTCATCTGGTTAATACAATTGACCTTAGAAGGAAGGAAATTTATTTCAGTCTTTAGACTCTGCATGCATGCAATCAATTCTGAAAACAGTTAAGAAATATGTTTTTAAAACTCCATTATTATCAAAAAGATATTTTTTGTGCCTTCCTATTGCACACACCTCTAGATTTAAGGAAACTCAGAACAATCTTAAAATTAATTTACTAAAAATAAATGAATTAGTATTGTGGTCTGATTACTTTTTAAGTTTAAGTGTAGCTATCATTCTAAGTCTTTTGGATTAAGCACTTGGGCTTCAGACCAGTTGTTTTACATTAGGAAGGTTTGTGGCCTGCACTGTGGTGGCAGGCCAGGTAGCTTACATTCTTCTAAGTTGGGAACTGCTGATTGTGGGCTCAGTATCTGTTATTCTAAAAGTGTATTAGTTCTGGTTTAAGCACTTGGGCTTCAGGCCAATTATTTTACATTAAGAGGGTTTGTGGTCTGCACTCTTGTGGGAGGAAAGGCTGGACACTGCCCTTCTGAGCTGGGAATTTCTGGTTAAAGGCTTATAGTGCCTGCATATTTGAACTGTTTCTTACTGAAATTGGTACACCTTGTTTGCTGTAGCATAGACTAGATCCAGGCCTGCTGAATCTAGCTTTGTTTGTATTCTTGTTGTTTGTTTGCTTGTTTTTTTCCCTGAAATGCTAATTCCACATAAAGTGCAGCTTTTCAGTGCTTCTGTGGATCCCTAGTGATATCTGCATTGCTTACTGTACTTATTTCCTTTTTTCACTTGAAAGAAAGTTACTGTTTGTCATTTTTGCATTTAAGTTACCTGTAACACATTGCATTTAAGTTACCTGGCACTTGCTCAATAAGTCAGCACTAAAAAATTAAAAGCACAACACCCTCACAAACTCCCCTTGAGTACCTTGTTCCCCATTGGCCCTTTTTTCAGTTATAAAGGAATTCCCAATACTATTCTAGCATGTCCAAAGGTCAGTTGTCAATCTCCTCTCTGGTCCAGCTGGTGAATCTGGGAATCTTGAGGCAATGTTACAACTGCCTCATGTACACAGACAACCCTCTCCTCCTCCCAACAAATTCCAACACATGTGAGAGATGCAACCATATAGCCAAACTGGAGGCTAAGATCTCTCAACTCAGTACTGGCATAACCAGTCAGGAGGAGAAGGAAACCACACTCACTACAATTCCAGTCTCACATATACCTACCACGACAGCAGACCAAACACATAAGCACACAAAAACATACTCGGAGGCTCTAAATAAAAATCTGCCTAAGCAGCAGAGAACTCCAAAGCAGACACCCAAGCAACCGCTACCCCAAAACAAAACACGTGCAACCCATAGCTCACAAAGCCAGTGTGCCGAATAGTCACAATCCTTAAGGCTAAACAACACACCTGATACACTTGTAATAGGTGACTCTATCATCAGGTACACTGATGTCCCACTCACCAGGCTGAACAAGGAGAAGGTCACGGTGAGCTGCCTGTCGGTTGCTAGGATCCGTCACATAACACAAGCACTCAGGTCACTCCAAGGCAAGTACAAATATAACTCAGTCATTGTCCATGCTGGTGTGAATGACCTGAGACGTACCTCCCTGGACTACATGAAAAGAGAAATAGAGGAGCTCTCTGAGCATGTAGCCCAGGCCGGTATGACCCTGACCTTGAGTAGCATCTTACCCTCACCAAGAATGATGCCACAATATGCAGACAAGATGATCAAGTTCAACAATTGGCTTAAGTATTGGTGTCATTCAAAGGGGATCCAATGCCTGTCGGCCTGGGATGACATGCTCGACAAGCCATGATGCTTCACTAGGGAAGGCTTGCACCTGTCACCCCTGGGCTTTTGGATATTGGCAAAGGCTCTTGCTACCCCCATAATGCCTTTTTTAGGCAAGGCTCAAAAGACAAATCCACCTCCATAGGTATCACAAGGGATAAGAAACTAAGAGTAATGCTACTCAACGCCAGAAGTCTAAACCTCAAGATGCACACACTTGAAACTCTCCTTAGCATGGAGAACATCAATATCTGTGCAGTAACAGAAACCTGGTTCAAGGCTCCCAAGAGCACCCCAGCACTACCAGGTTATACCTCATACCATGCTTTTTGGCCTCAAAACTTGGACCGAACCACAAAAGGAGGGGGAGTATCAATATTTGTCAAAGATACCCACACCTCCTGGTTGGTGGCACAGCACAAAGCATCAGAGACTATCCATGTGCAACTAACTGTGGGTAAAACTGCCTTCCAGTTTATAGCCTGCTACAGACCACCCTCCCAAACCCAGGAACCCCACTAGGCCTTCCTGAGAACACTGGAAAATATGAAGTTCTCTCCAAACACCATTATATTGGGTGACTTCAACTACCCAAACATAGACTGGGAGCATTACTCTAGCTCCAACACCCTAGCCCAAAGGTTCCTAGAATTTATAAACTCAAATGCTATGGAACAACTTGTTACCACTCCCACAAGAGGGGAAAACATACTGGACCTGATCATGACCAACATGGGGACTCTATGCTCCAGACCAGAAGGGTATCCCTCACTGGTAAGATCAGACCATAAACTAATCTCACTGGATATTCACATCCCGACCCCACCCCCTGCCCAGAAAACCACAGTGAAAAACTTCTCTAAAGCAAATTTCACACTCCTCAAAACTGAGGTGGAATCCTTCAAAGCCCCAGGGCCTGTGGAAAATACAGCCCAGACTGCAGAATCCTTTATAAATGCATTCTATGAACACCTTCAGGAATGCATGGATCATGCAATCCCAAATAAAACCAAGACCCAATCCTCCAAAGGCAGACGTCCTGTCTGGTGGACCCCAGCCATAAACAAACTATATAGTAGAAGGAGGAAGCTACTACATGATAGAGCAAAATCCCAAAAAGGGAAGGCATCTCTGATCAGTATTAGCAAAAAACTACGGGAAGTCATAAAATCGTCTAAGGCCAGCTTCGAGAGAAAAATTGCACAGGACACTAAGGATAATCACAAGGCTTTCTTTAGTTTTGTTAGGATCCTGGGTGGGAATTCCCAGATATGCTCAGAATTAGTCCAAAATGAGAAAAAATACACCGAGCCCACAGACATTGCCAACATCCTAGCTGACAGGTTCAGCGCCAACTTCTCCCCCCTCCCCACCAAAAGGGCAAATATCTATCCCAGCAGATTGCTGCCCCCCTGACATCTCAGATGCTCAGGTAAGAGCCGCCCTCTCCAAACCAAAAAACACAGCATCAATGGGACCAGACGGTGTCCCGGGCTGTGTCCTACATGAACTCCAAGAAGATCTAAACCCAAACATAAAACTACTGTTCAATCTCAGCCTTACTACAGGATATGTACCCAAAGAGTGGCGTACAGCAACAGTGGTCCCTCTCCACAATGGTGGTGCCTCAACAGATCCTGGAAACTATCGCCCCATAAGACTGACTAGCTTGGTCTGCAAAGCTATGGAAAGGATATTCATGGACCTCATAAATAAAGATATTGGGGACCTACAGACACTGGATCCTACCCAGTTTGGCTTTGTTAAGGGTAAATCCTGCCTCTTAAACCTGGTTGATTTCTTTGAAACAGTCACCAAGGCCATTAACGAGGGGAAGGTGATCCACACAGCCTACCTGTACCTCGCAAAAGCCTTCGATACAATACCCCACTCAGGCATTACAGATAAGCTCACCAGCTTAAATATAAACCCCTATGTCACTAGATGGGTTGCTAACTGGCTCAAGGACAGAACCCACATGGTTAGAATTGCTGGAGCCATGTCAGACTCCAAACCAGTTACAAATGGCATCCCACAAGGCTCAGTCCTGGGACCTCTCTTGTTCGGTGTATATTTCTCTGAGGTACAGGCCAACACGGAAGGACTGTGGCTGATCAAGTTCACAGATGACTGCAAACTGGGTGCCATAATCGACTCTCCAGCCAACACAAGCATCCTCCAAAAGGGCCTCATAGAAACAGACAACTGGTGCCAGAGCCATGGCTTCAAGCTAAATGCCAAAAAGTGTATAGTCATCCCCTTTGGCAAAAACAAAGTGCCCACAAATTACCACATAGGTGGTAATCCATTAAGTACAGAAGAAGTAATTAGGGACCTGGGGACCCAAGTTGATAGCAATCTCTCATTTGGCAACCACGTGGCCAAAGTGGTTAGAAAAACATTTTTTATAGCCCACCTAATCATGAAGGGATTCACATCTAGATCAGGGGAGGTCATCGTGCCTCTTTACTCATCCCTCATCAGGCCCATAACTGAGTACAATGCCCCTTTTGGGATGTACCTTACCAGACTCCTGCAGGAACTGGAAAAACCCCAAAAGTACCTCACCAAGAGGATCAAAGGGCTCAAACAGATGCCATATGCTGCCCGGTTAAAGAAACTCCAGCTCTACTCAGTGGCATGCTGCCTGCTCAGAGGCGATCTGTGCCTGACATATAAAGCAATGTCCATCACGGAATTAATGGACATGCTGCACCTCAGTAAATCTAAATCCCATCGAGCTACATGCTCGAGAGACTTGAACCTCAGCACTGGAATAAATAGGACATGCTGGAGGGACAGATTCATAACCCAGAGGCTCCCTTCACTCTGGAATAAAATCCCAGTCCAGGTTAGGCAGAGTCCCTCATTGACTCTCTTCAAGAGGAATCTTGATGAGTGGATGGGAGATCATAGGTTTACCCCGGGTATCACTTCTGTGTCACTGTTAGACAGAGGCACAGTATACTAACCTCAAAAAAGGGCATAGCAAAATTAATTTAAAATGGGTGGCGAAAGCCAAACACACTCTGGCTAGGCTTATAAATGCCCTAGGGCAGATAGCCTAGTATGAACCTATGAACCTATGAACTTTGAAAAAAAGAAAAGTTAAGTCAGCAGAATATTTAATGAAAGAATATACATTGGCTGAATCTGTTAACCAGATAATGTTATCCATCAGTAAGAAATTAAGTGAATTTGTAGATAATATGGTTGAAGAGGTACAGAAAATTATGACTCATTATATGAATACATAAATACTATCATCATGGATAAATTGACCTGCAAAGAAATCTTATATAAGTTAATTATAAATATTAATAATGTTGATGCAAAATGCTGGAACTTTATAGATAGTGATGGATTGAGTGACTCAATAGATGGTAAGAATAAAACTCTGTTACTTAAATCAATTTGTCAAACTTCTTCAAGTATATACTAGAAAGTTTTTATGTGGAAATATATACATGGAATGTGTATTACTCCCTATAAAATCTCTAAGATAAATAAAATTGCTTCTTCAGTCTGTTGAAGATGTAGTAAAGACGTAACAGCTGGTTAGCCACACATGTTTATGGATTGAGAAAAATTAAAAGTATATTGGGAAGAAATAAGTATGTTTTTAAGGGGTCATGGTCTGATAATTCTTCTTTAACTAGATCAATAATACCAATGGATGTTCCACTTCTTTTATCTATAAAAGACAACCAACAAAACATTTCTGGAGTGTCCTGGCATTTTCTAGAAGTTATTACAAAAAATTGGAACTTAAATTCAGTTCCTACATTCAAAGAATTTTTAAATTTAGCAGCAATACTATGCAAAACTGAAAAAAGAAGTGATAAGAACAGAGATCTATAAATCACGATAAGACTTTTAGTGTTTGGGATAACCTTGAAATGTTGCTACTGAAATACCAAGACTCTTACTGTATTAACTGCATACGATTATTTGTATGATTCAACAGTATGTGATGCTAAATTTATTCCTTTCTGTGTATATATTGTAATTGTTTTAAAATAGTAAAAAAATTTTAACAAAAAAAAAAGTTCTAAAGAGAAGCAGCCCAAAGACCAAATCCTAAGGTACACAACTAGTAACAGGCAGGTTCACCAACCCTAATTTCTTGGGTTCTCTTTGCGAGCCTGTCTTATATCCAATGAGTTACTTTGAGATTTACATTTGGTCTCTTGGGTTTATCAACTATGCCTGAGTGAGGGACTGTGTCAAATAATTTTGGAATGTCTAACTATATGGTCTGTATAAATTTTTCTTAATTCTATGCTTTGGTAACCTTAGGCATGGGGTCCAGAAGTCCACTGTGGAGCATAGCCCAATTTCTCATTTTCCCAAAGCAGTATGTTTTTAAGTAACTTGCTCAAGGTCTTACATTAGGCAACTTTAGACTATGGTACTCAAACCCTGCACCAAAGAAAGCTACTTGTTAACATTTTGCGTTAATCCTCTATGCTAACTGCCATAATGTCATTGCACACCATGAGATATATAATAATATAATTGTGTTAAATTCTGACACATTCTTATGGTACTTTCCACTGCCACAAAGGGCATGCCTTTTGGTATACATTTGTGCAAGTGTCACTGACATATATATTTTTTTTCGTAAACTAGAGTAGAATGGATCTTTTTTTTAGGTCTAGCCTGGGCTTGCAATGGTAAAGACAGAACAAGGGATCATACGAACAATGCTATGCAAGTGATTACAAGGACTATAGGATGACTAACATATACACCTTTAATTAATCACACTAAAAAGTTCATACCTTCCTTCTCAAGTACTTCATAGTGGTGTTATCTAAAATCAATCAGAGCTGTGCATGACAATCCTGGTGTAAATTTGTATCAAATACATAATATGCATGTTGCATGTGGAGAAGTACAATCAATAAAAGTAATGTAACATGAGGCAATATAGAAACAGAAAGTAAATAAATAACGGGAATGTCTGATACAATACATAGTTTACTATCATATACATGAAGTGGACTCGGTTGAATGGTTGCATCATCATCTCATGTCCGCAAAAACTCACATTGCCAAAGTGGCAAGTAGAATCACCAAGCTTGGAAGGAAAGAGTCCCAAATCTTGGGAAAAGAAGGGGACAATGATATTAAATAAGAAACATGTCTTGCTGGTGCTAATAAACTACTTCATTTTTCTTATTCTCTTTTTTTCCTGTGATTAAATTGCTTGAATGCCATGTAAACAACAATCATATTTTAAAACAGATGGCTCCTTAACTATTCCTTTGTATACAGGTGGTACAATTTGTACCAGCATGAGAACATATGACCACCACTCAGACTATGCCCTGTTCTCAACAATATATCTGAAACCTGAAGGTATTATAAAACAACAGTAATCACCATATCATTATAATGACCTCAATTCCCGTCCCATCCTGCACCATTTTTCCTCTAATACAATTCATATGTGGTATGCTGAATTTGTTTTTCCTGATGTATAGCGCATGCAGCACTTAAGTTAGTACCTTCTATATTCTTAAGTGCACCTCAGAATCTTAGGGCTTCAAGGGATTTCACATCTTTAAAGTTGTATTACACAGTGCTAGAGACAGTTTGGAAAGTTTGTAAGAGGGTACAATAATATGATCACTAAATATGTTGCCATAATGCCATACAATAATGAAGTGCAGTACTACTGCTATAATTGTATGCCGATATTCAATCCACCAGTTGCATCATCAGTGCCTTTATTCACTCACTGCTTATTGTTATTATACATCTTGCATTCCCAACAGTTAATGACAAAGTTCTTAATGCACTAAATCTGGATGCACTGAATCTGATTAAGTGAATTAATGTTAGTCACATATCTTGCAGCCAGAAACAGAGAGGTTGACCCAGTGATGCCAGAAGACGTTTATTAGAATTTCATAGCTTTGACTGTCATTGCTGTATTGCTGCCTTTTGTATTATACCTTGCCCCTTTAGCCATTATCTCATTCTTACAAAGGGGTTTAATAACCTCTTACAATGATTGCATCCCAGTGCCTGCCTAAATCTTTTTCACACTGTACTGGCATATGTGACAAACTCAGTTATCTGCTTTGGATGCATGTGGGTCAATTTACCTAGACAGTCTATGATTAAACTGATGAATCAAGCCACTGCCCAAACCCTGAAACAGCCTATAGCAGTTGTGTGTCTGGGTCAGCCTAATGAGCAAATATGAAATTGTTTGTTTCCAGCTGACCCATACCCATTACTATGTCTTGATAAAACTAGTTGCAACTGCCATAGTAAATGTACTTTACTGGTACTGCACCTTAGCAAACAACTCAGACTTAAATAAACAGTCCATATCAAAAACAGTGACATATCTGAATGACATTGCAGTTATGTGAACTTCCTTTTCTTGCATTCTCTTGCCAGTCTGTGTCAAATACATGCAGAATTATTGCACGTTAATTTAAAATTTTAATTGGGGCATCTGAGCTGTTGCATTCTTGCTCAGACATGGTAAAGGCTACTACTAGAGAGATATCTGTTATAAATATATAACTAATGGTTCAGAGAAGGTGACAAGATCTGGCAAATATTGTGTAATATATTCTCGCCATATGTAAAACTGAAATGCAGCATCCTTTCTTAGTCAGCATTATACATACTGGCACATTAATGCAGGTTAAAAAGACCACCATATTTACCTGATAAAGGTTACAAAGGAGCTTACCCAAAAGGTAACAACCATAAAGTGATAGCAGTTAAAAACTACATCAGTGTGGCCCTGTACTCAAACCAAAGAGCTCATATTTCAGCCCTTCCTCTACAACAACAATGGCAAACTCTTCTTTTCATGCCCATCTAGCAACTTATACAATACTGCATTGTGTGTCATAAAATATCCACTGCTCACTTCCCAGTCACCCCCCTGTTCTATGGTCTGTACTGTAATTCTTGGGTTCAGGATCCATACTGATCTCTTCTTAGGCATGGCTAAGCATGCTGCTCTCTGAATAGAAATTGATGGACACATTCACCTCTATCATCATTTTCTTCCTGCATAGTTAGATGCAAGTCACATAGCAAAAGTGTGCTTTCATATTAAATAGTGGACTTTGTGCTTTTATTGCCCAGAATGTCAGCTGACTCATCCCTCCTAGGGGTACTCCTACAACAATGTAAACCCATCAAACTGATAATAAAATTGATAAAAAAATGAAAATTTTGGAGAGAGAGGTCATATTTATTATCCGAAGGTTTAGAAGTATCAACCTCATTATTAGCCACTTTAGCAACCTGTTTCTCTATTTTCTATCTAAATGAACCTGACATACCCATAATACTTAAAAGAAATATGAACTAACAGATTCAGAAAATAAAGATAATTCCCAGGACTTTATAAATTCCTTGTAGGCACCATGTAGAACCTACACGGAATGCATCCATGTACACGTCCATGGTTCGCCCTCAGAAGCACTTCATGCATACTAATGATGGTGCACTGTCCAGGGAAAGCATAGGAACAGGGTTACTGAATCCATGTAGTGAGAAGTGTAGCTTCTACCAGTCATTGTGGATGTCCTGTACTGCTCCTTGCTACTGATGAAATACTGTGAATTGGGTCAGATGTGTAATATCTTATTTTAATATTTTTTCCCATTTTTTTTGTACGTTTGCAACGTGCGGTGCAGAGTGCAGCATTGCCAGGCTGTGCTCAAATATAGACAGCTGACACAAGCCAGACATCTAAAAATAGACACCAGATGTCATTAATTATCATAATTATATATTTTTGTTATTTTAAATATTTTTGTGTGCATATATATATATATATATATATATATATATATATATATATATATATATATTTTTTTTTTTTTTTTAAATTGCTGTTTGCGCAGCATGGTGCGGAGCTTTGCAGAGTCAAGCGGCGGTCATACATACATAGCCAAAGTTGATAGACATCTAAAAATTGAAACTCGATGTAATTAATTATGTCTAGGTCTATTTAAGTGTGTTTGAGCAGTGTGGCATGGTGCTTAGCAATGCTAACATGTTGACCAGTAGTCTATGTGAAGGTAGACTAGTTTTCATGATATCCAAGTAGTTAAATAGATAGAGATACAGTCTAATGTTTATTAGGTCTGGGGTTTCAGTTTGTAGCAGTGATAAGATGTCTATAATTTAATGTGTTATATATATATTTAATTTAAAATCATATTTGTGCAATTTGACACTGCTATGCAGGGCTGAGCACTGCTTAAACACGCTAACTGCTACTTTTATTTGCGTGGTGCTAAGCTTAGCTAAAATCTCTGTTGTGCAAGTTTTCGCACTGCTTAGCTGCACTTAGCTGGTTTGTCTGATGCTAAGCAATGTGGTACTTTTTTGAATGTTGCTCAGTGACATGTAAGGGCTGGAAAACAGGCTGTATTAGGCGCAATAGGTGGGAATTCTGCAACAGTCTTTGAAGTCTGATCAACTGGTGATATGGCAGGCGGTGCTGGTGAAGGTGCATGCTTTTGGGTGCAGAGATGGAGTGTTCAGAAGTAAAAATCATGAACCCAGGCTGATGCAGGGCAGATTCCAGGGCTCAAAATGTAAGACAGAGGCCTGGAACCAGTAGGCCAGGGAACTCACTAGTGCTACTGGTATCCACCCATACAGGTGAGCAGAGTCACTACCATTTCAATGACCTGAAGAGGAGAAAGAGGGGAACCTTGGACACCTGGGTCCAAGGGGCATGAGTTGGGAATGTCCTACAAATATGTAAGCATGCTTTCCACTGTTTTATCAAACTACAAGCTGAATGTCTGCAAATCTGGTATGCCTAACGCTGTACTTCTCTCCCAACAGCTGTAGCTGAGAGGGCTTGTGATGTCAATTCCCATGCCCTGTGCCTGGCCAGGTTGTGCTGTGAGTGGGTATGTATGGATTTGTTATGCTAACTGTGGAGCAGTAAGCAAGAAAGAGTAAAACATTTACTGGAATAAAGTATACACCAGAAAAACTGTAGTGCAATAAATGGGCAGGTAGAACTGTAGTGCAATAAATAGGCATGTAGAGCTGTAGTGCAATAAATGAACAATAGCAACTGTATTGCAATAAACAATAAACAATAACAGTAACAGTAAGCAAAATAATGTACAGCAGGACTGTGCTGTCATAAGCATTGCAGTAGATCTGCATGCATTACTTGTCTATGGTAAGGGTGCTACAGTCAACGGTAACACTGTAATAGCTGTAGAATGCAAAACTAATGGCCTGCAAACTGTATTGTTTAACTCATAGTATGGTCCAAGGCTGTTCCTGGCCAATATCAGTCACATAATGCTCTCTGTTCCTCCTACTCCAGGTAATAAAGGTATATGGTTGAGATGGGCAGATATTGTGTGGACTTCTCAGACATTTATCAACATTACCAATAAAGTGTTAATCAGCAATGTTGGTTCCTATAGAAATCTGTTTTAGTAAATGCGGTATGGCCATATTCCATGCATGCATGTTCTACTATCACTGCAGTCAAATATAGCACTCTAATCATTCTGGAACGCAAAATGAATTCGGTCAGATAATGCTGTCTTTTTCTCCCACTCCAGGAACAAAAGGTATATGGGTGAGGTAGCCCATGTTATGAACAGATACAATTGTGGTCACATTTCACAGACACGTATCAGCAATACCAATAATGCGTTAAGCGGCATAGTTGATTATCAAAGCACTTTGTTTCAATAAATGCTGTATGACTGTATGCCATGCATGTGTGTTCTACTGCCACTGCAGTCAAGTATAGCACTGTAATAATTGTAGAATGCAAAACAAATTCAGTCACATAATGCTCTTTTTTCTCCCACTCCAGGAACAAATGGTATATGGTATATTATGATATATAGTTGAGGTAGGCCAGTTATGAGCAGATATGAATGTGCTAACATTTCACAGACAGTTAGCAATATCAATAAAGTTAAATGTTTTGCAGATGTCCCCTGCAGCCACAGCTATTGGGTTCTATTCCCATGCCTGCCAGTTAAGGCATGATGGATGTATAGTTTATGTATTGTATACAAACATGCCTCTCAAGTGTCACAAGTTCATGTAATGTAATTAAAACTGCTTAATCCCCCTGTCACAGGATTACCAGCAAAATGATTACCTGGAATGCAATGTATTACCAAATCTGCATACAGAGCACCTTGGTAGTTATAGAAGTCAACATTATGTGAAAGTGTTGTGTGTAGTTGTGTACCTGCATTTGTTATTGCTTGACCCATACTGACCTATGCTAACAGCTTGATAGGTATGTACATGCTACATCACCTATAGGAGAATTGTAGTCACTGTACTCAGAACTGACACTACATGCCTGTAGAGTATTTATTATCACTGTTTTCAGAGGTATGGTCTGCACTGTCAGCAATGGATTGTTTGTCTCTCTCTCTCTCCCCACTTCTTATCTTCATTTATTTGTTATTGTTATTTATTATTTTGATTTAATATTAACATGTGTTGTTAATCTAACTATATTTTTGCAAAATGTGATGTAATATTATGTGTTATTATGATTCACTATTAACATACTTTGTTAAACTATTTTGTTGCCCTTATGGTTTACTTCTTACTTTCATGCTGTTACCATACGGACTGTTATGTTATTTACTGTTGTGTTGTATATACTATACATTAATATGTATTTGGATTAATTAAAATGATGTTCCATTCTGTTAATACTAACAATCGTTTGGTATTACTAACCTTAACTTATTGCTATACGTCATTTACCACAGCATGTCAAGGTAGGCCTGTTCTGGTTGATCTGCATACCTTGCCTCAACTGGCTGTGACACCAAGTCCCAGCACATCTGGGATCCAGACTGGTGGTGCCCCGTCTGCTGCCCCTGCAGTATCTGTGATGTCTGGTAGTACCACCCTAAGGAAAGGGGCCTGGTCCCCCTCTGGGAGTGGTGGTGGAGGGGTGTTGTCACCTGAGATGAGCTGCTGGTCTTGGTATGCAGGATGGTCTACCATGGGATTGACTGCTGCCTGCACCAGATTGAGGGCATTCTGGCCAGCATGGTCTAGCAGCCTTGCCCCTGTGCCTAGCCTCCATCACTGCCACCCCCGGAGCAGTAATGTAGCAGCACCGACAGTCCTATGGGTGTGGATATGAGTCACACTGCTGCCATCTGAAGGCACATGGGACTTGGATTCCACAACACCCTCCCTACCTTAGGTGCTCACTTCTCTCATGAGTCACAAATGCAAATTCATCCTCACTTCCCCACATGTAACTATGTCCCTACCCCAACATTCCACTCTTCACTTAAAAAAAAATGGGTACCTGTCCCCCCTAAAAATATATTGTCCCATACGTAGCTCTCCTATTTTACACACATGTCCACTGGCCACACATAATTTCATGCAACTGGCTTAACAATGCAGTTATGTTGTCCTCACCCTTCTCTCTGGGTTGAAGAGTTCAAAGTCATGTACAATTTCTGTCAAAGTGCACAGTTGTTGCTGTACATGAAAAGGATAGCTATGGTTTTTCCTACACCCTTCCTGCACATCCCAACCTGTCTTTAACTATGTTTATCCCCACTTGCACCCCATTTCACCAATGTCCTATCTCCCCATTTTTCTTTTCTTTATATTTTTTTAGTGAGCTGCTGTCCTGTGTGCCATATCACGCATTTTCACTAAGCTTAGCTAAATAGAGCTATATTGAATATCTGTGTTTATAAACTTGTAATACACAGTTACAAAATAAACACCAATCTCATATTTTGAACCAAGACCATCACACCTACAAACCACTACATTAACCTGCCAGACCACACAACTCTTACGTAAAACACATGGTTTAACAAAAACATAGTGATTGCCATTTACAGCCATTAAGTGTTTTTCAGCAGAGCTGTGTGCCACACAGTGTTGTGCAAACTTGATTAAAAAGTAATTAAATTAACAAGATTCAAAATAGGAGTATATATTGCACCCTGGTGCAATAATGCACCACCAGAAAGCCAAAGACATACTAATGGATGTAAGTGAGGCCTGCGATATTAGCTAATGTAGCAACATGTAGAAAGACACCTGCTAAGGCATTAATGGCAACATAAATGTTCAACTAGTACCCTGGTGCACACATGCATCCATATAAAGCCATGCTCATACTGATGGATGTAGGAAATGTATGTCACAGCCTGTATGTGTACACATATATCTTGCAAATACATTTTCGCTATCAGTGACTCAGTAGCTCAGTCTGTTAATTGCCTTGCAAACAGTATATTTTGCCACACAAAGTCCTGGGTTCAAATTCAGTGGTGTGTAGAAGTGAATTTACAGCATTGTGAAGGCAGCAATTAATGACTGAGTCATGTACTCTTTATCCACACAATGCATTTCAAATGACATGTCTGCTTTTCTCTGATGGAGGTCATAGGCCTGCAGGTAGAAACACACTTCACATATCCCTATAGCAAAACTATATGACCATAATGTGTCATGTCACGCATTAATATGCATTCACATAGAATGACAACACAGGTGCTGTAAATGAAGGCCACTAATATCAGTGTGCACCACACAACCCTTCCAAAGTCACTGTGCAGATTATCAAAGCTGCACAGCTAACATACACATTGGAATTTCCTGCTTGTAACAAGTTCATCCCTCATAAACTGCAAATTACTACCAGACTGTAACACATGGTCTGGCAGTTGCCCAAATGGTGGACCCATTCTTATATTTATACCTCATCTTACACAAGGACACACCAAACATGTTGCCTAGTACTCTGTTAGTAATAACACTGCCTAACATACTTACCTTAATCACATGGCTTATTTTGAGTGGAAAGGGTAGCCTTACTCTAGCTTTGCCTCTACAACAAGGCTGACACAGCTCACACAGTTACTTTTACAGGTTGCTGTCCTCCAAAGTGTTCACACTCTCTGCCTATGTCTATTACTGTAGCACATGCATCTCTATGGTAAGGTTTTTGCTACAGACCTACCCTTTGCAACAATGTAGTCTCCTCACCTCAGTAATGTCCAGCACAACCTATCAAAAAGGGGCCCTAATTTACATAAAGGCATTATATATTGTTTAGTGGTTGCATGTCATTGGCTGATAATTGTGCAAATCAGCTGTGTTAGCTGCAATTAGCACTTCAGACCTACAGACTGGTTTAGAGGAAATCACTTGCTGATGAGAAGCATGTTTAAAAGTCAGGAAGCTGGCTATGGGGAACCAGTCTGTATGAGACTTTCCTCACACAGAACACGCCTTTGTGAAAACTTTACTATCACCACATATCTCAAGAGGACTACTGCACTCCATCAGGTATATAACTGATTTTTTGTGCAACAGGATGCATATGGGTGAACATGCATATGAGGAATAGGGATTACAACATTATGCCTGTCATAGTCCTGTGATAATGACATGTCATTGATCTCTTCTTGTCTTGAACCTACACAGGAAGTACAATACAGCAAGGGTGCATTGTCTGTCATCATTGTGGCACACTGGTCTTGTTAGACAATTCCTTTATAGTGGTTGGAATAACACACTGCTAATTGAGTGACACAGTTCCTATGATGTATTATCGGGGGGGGGGTTGCCTGTAGGGGACACACCATAGTAGACTCGAGTATTCGGTGTATGATCATAAAGCAGTATCTGTCATGACACACATGGGAATATCTGACTATTGCTACTATCTCAGTTGTATCCACATAGTTAGCATGTTTGCACACTGTGGAGTATGACATGTGTGGGCAAGCAGTGGATTGTGCCAGCCATTTTGTCCTTGTTGTATATCTACATAGTGTATGTCCACATAGTGATCCTGTAATGTTGTCTTTCAGGAATCGTATCTTAGATGCCATGCACCCTTGTCTGATGCAGAAAATGAAATTATACTGGAAGGACTAAGTCAACATCATCACCTCCTACTTTCCAGGGGGAGGCAAAGCAGGGAACAATGGGCTGTATTGTGGGAAGACCTTGTCTGTGATGTGAATGGCATGGGCCATCAGGGCAGGACATATGTGCAGGTTTGATGCCATGCAACAGACATGATCAATGTTGCATGATGAAGAGCAGTAGATGTAGCCAAGTTCGTGCCGTCACCAGTGGAGGACCTGCAGTGGAACAACCACTCTCAGCTACTAAGGAATTCACGGTGAACCTAGCCACGCAAAATGGCTCCCAGGCATCCATCACACCATACATTATGAAGGTGAGTGCCACAATATCCACAGCAGAGGAGCATGCAGGTAGGCTTACTGTGATTAGCATTGTAATACAATAGCAGTCAATCTGTCAGACTGTACATACATTTATGTGGGTGTCATGTCTTTATTCTTTGGGAAGTTTACCTCAGTTGTACTCTCATACTTAAAATGTGACCAATACAAGTAACACAGCAGGTACTGTAAATGTGAGATATATGGATGTATTACCTTGCTGTGCTGCAACATGCATTGGTACTGACATTACCTCACTCTCAACTTTTCACAGATCCATCAGGTATTAGCCAAGGGCATGGTCCTGCTCCTGGTAAGCATGACACTGTTTTCTTAAGGAACATTTATAGTTTATTATAGTTAAGGGCCAGAATAATGCCCTATTTTAACATAATTGTGTGTGTAAACAAGGTAGAATGTATTTATTTTCCATTCTGGAACAGGTACATAAGTATCTTAGGGGGGTAATCACAGGAGTGTAGTTGAAGAAATAGAAACACTTTGGCAGTGGCAGTAAAGAAAAGGTAAACCTCTTGCTATGAATGAGGCATTTAGTTTAAAATGCCTTTTAAAAAAAACAAAAGGTTGAAAGGAGATTAAATTAGGAAGTGAAACGTGTATTTCAATATATTTGTTAAGATAGGTGTACTGAGTTTTTATGAATTATTTTATCAATATAGTGTCATATTGCTTAATTAAAAGGTAGATTTTACTGGTCATATTGTACTTGATCTACTTCAAGTGATTGTTATAAAGGTATTGAGTTGAATGTGTATTTTGTTCTGCAGAAGTCTATTTTTGATGAAAGCGGAGAAGAAAAAAGTTTTACTGCTAATCACATTGTGTGTCTTTGTTATTATGAGTATTGGTGGATTTTTCATACACAATAGTGCAGGTATTCATGTAACACTTTTTTCTTTATTAACACAGCTGAGCGGGGTGGTTGGTCTGTGTCGCCTACACAACCTGATGTCAATGTCTCTTCGGACTCTGATGATGATGGTGTTCACAGTGAGGCAGAGGTGGGGGTGTTGGGGGCTGAATCTGTACAAAAGTTAGACACCCCTGTTCTGCCTCCATTGTCACCTCACACAGTCAGTATGCCTACACATACCCAGTCCCCAGAGGCCACATATATTGGACAGTCAGAGGGTGGGGACATTGAACAGGAAACTGTGGCAACTGTGGCTCCAATGAGTGCAGATACTGGCCATAACCAGACAGCTGGTGAGGTCCCACACAGGCAGATTGACAGGGGTGCCTGTAGGAGGCCTGCTGCCATCCACCACCTGTTGCAGGTGTCACAACACTGGTCAACCGGTGCATGTTTCAAGATGTCATGGAGGCACAAACACATTCTGAACTGAACACCAGATGCATGCTTGGGGTCATGGATGCAGCACAGTCTGACATTCATGACTGTCTCCACCACACTGAGGACACCATGGATCAGTTGACTGATACAGTGGACAGAAGGTGAGCTGAGACATTGTGTGTCTTGGACTGCACATTGTCTGTGCTGGAATGTGTGGTTGGAGTTGAGTGTTAAACACTTGGACATAGGCCAGCAACCCCATCTGCTGAGAGTTCACATGGCCATGCACAATCAAGCTCCTGTAGTGACAGTACATCCAGCACTACAGAGGACCACAATGTGGCAGTCATGGACTCGTGGTCCTGGGTGTTCACTTGGGGGACATGGTCCCAGCAGACAGCAGTCACCTTCAGGTACTAGTACCCCTTCTGACCTTGGACATGGAGGTGCCAATGCAACTCCTGGCAGAACCAGTTCCCGTGTTTGGGGCCAGAGACTGTGAACTGTCAACTGTACTGTGTATGGTCCAAAGCTGTCCAACATACAGACATGTAGGGCTAGCACTGAGCTTGACTGTGTATATACACACACACACACACACACACACACACACACACACACACACACACACACACACACACACACACCACTGTCAAATGCAGGTCACCTACAGACACACATAGCACCTTTCCATGGTCCAACTTACCTACTTCCCTTCCTGACTCACACACGTGTTGCACCCCTGCACAACAGCCTGATAATACATGTGCCACATCCCTGTCATTCTTGCCATCGATGCAGAGAAATGAAGCTATGCATCTGATGAACAGGGTGACTATATTAGTTAACCTGTACTTGTGTAATGCAGTGTTGTTTTGCCATGCCACTTGTAGTTAACAACAGATACTGTATGCTGGCATGTATCTTGAGTACACCACATACTTCTGTGTACCTTATGTTGTCTGATGTTGATGTAATGGCTGCATAGTTACACAATGAGAGGTATGTCATGACCTTGTTTATGTTTCTGTTTCAGGAGTCTGTCTGGGTAACCTATGGACACACAGGGGCAATAAAGCAGCACAGGATAGCATGTCAGTGCAGCAGACATTTGTATTCTGCAAGGTACAGCACAATAAGTGCATGGGTCAATAGGTTCATATGTGTAGAACAGGCTTACAAGGACAATGGCGGCATTCAGCGTGCTAGTGCATCCCTAATCTGTGAACAGGTCTGCTACCCTTGACAAGTGTCCCCAGGGTTTTGGGAACTCACACATCTAAAAGCTGTGGTGATGGAGATGACCAATCTACAAATATCATGTGTCCAGTACAGACAGTTGTTCGACATCCACTATGATTGTCATGTTCTGCATCCCATTTTGTAACCTGCACATGCTGTGTCACAGCAGATGTGTGCTGCATGTACATGGGGAGCCTGTTTCATGTAGGGTGTACTGTCTGTGTTACATACCTGTCTCTGCAGCATGTGCAATGCATACCACAGTGATGCTTTAGGCATGTAGAACAGGTGAGAAGTGTTAATCCTGTCATGGATACGGGGAAGGTACACAGTAGGATCTGACACATCCCTATATGAAGCCATATACATCCTTTCCAAAACATTTAGGAGACAGACTACACATGTACAGTCACAACATGAACTCCATAGGACATGTTATCTATGCTGTGTATTGGTATACGATGGAACCTGTTTGGCTCCTACACTTGTATGATATGCCTGTGTAGTGATGTAACAAGGGTGCCATTGCATGCAATGATAGCTGTGATGACTGCCACATTCAGTATAGCAGTGATAGTCTGGGATTTACATCTAAAACCTGTCAGTGTAGGTTGTACAACAGTGAATTCAGCCCTGCATTTTACTGACCAGTGAGAGTCAAAGGTTACATTACTCTCTGTGTTCATAACTCCATGTGTAATGGCTCAACTGTGTGTGGTGTGCATACAATACAACATTTTCAAGGGTGGATGATTTCCCACAGGGTATTATTGTGCAGTCATTGGCAGTTAGTCTTTGTCAGTGACTCAAAGTATAACTGACTGTGTTGTAGGCCATCCTGGATAACTGTTGGTTCTGTTGTGGGAATCTGTGACAGATCCCAATATGCAATCACCTGCTAATGTACTCCGCCAGAGGTAACTAACAGTGGCTGTGACTGCAGAGAGAGACTAGGTAGATGTGGTATGCCAATAATAGAGGATTGTGAACACCACAGGTGACTGGCATCATTGCAGTGCAGGTTGCCCAATGCTGTCTTCCCAGAGTATGACTATCAGACATTTGCCTATCCACCAGCTGACATAACATGCTGTGCATGATGTTCACAGTTTCCATCAAGGCCTGGTAGCCTGAAATTGTCATACACCTTGTCAGGCCATGGCTGGTGGAGTGAGACATATGTCTGACATCCATTGCATAGTATGACAGTCAATGGGCTTAGCTGGTTAAAGTTGGAAGGTATGATCTGGCCTTGAGTAAAAGTAACTGTATTTGGTCTAGTGTCACTAGGTGTACAACAGTGTCAGTGCTCGTATGCATACTAACTCCTATCATGGCATTTCAGGTGACATAATTCAGAGATCTGTGGACACTGCTTGGTACTACATGCCTGTTGTCCTCCATGCAAGTAAGTGCTGCAGTTACTCCCAGCATTTTGCAGGAAGAGAGTCATGCAAGGTGTCTGTGCAGAACACAGAAAAACAAGTTAGGGAAGTATAATATGTACACACTGTGTTGCTTAGTTGTGCTGTGACTCAGTTGCCCAAAAGGTGGTCCAGGCCCTTACCTACAATGCCCTGCAGAAGTGCCATGACATCCCCACATGGGGAACCAATGTAGTGCATCATGTGTTTACCAATATGGGTGATCAGTACAGCACCCCCAATGGGAGGTCCTCCCATGTGGGATCTGGCCACAAATTGGTCTCCTTAGGACTACCAGAACATGCCCCCCCCTGCAGACAATACACACATATATGTCAAGACAGCCATTTATTACCTCCTGTGGGATGGGTAGCAAATCATGACTGCACCTCCCCTTCAGATGGGAGAGGCAAATATGCAGAGCTCTACACCCATGCATTATGTCAGTAGCATTACAATGGCATGAACTCACCTGTACATGACAGGAGGGACAGAGGCTCATCATGGCTCAGCAAACCTGACTGGTGGACAACTGCCATGAGCAGGCTGTGCAATAACAGGTGTGCAATGCTGTGTGACAGTTAGAATGAGGATGCCACCCCTAACATGGAAGCACAACCTCCTCAGCTAAATGAAGCAGATATTGTTGTTGTGATGTTGAGAAGACATGGTAAGTGACAAAAGTAGCCACCCATGCAAAGCATAAACAAAATGCACAGTGTAGGTACATGTGTGACCTCAAAGGATGGGCCCATATTGTCTTTGACCTCATATGTCATGATGCCACATATGATGGGCCTGGACTCATACCTAACCTGTACACCCACACTGTCTATGTCAACTACACTCCCTTGTCCCCACCACATGTGACACATTGCATTCATACAACCTGTCCCATAACTTCCAGATTTACAGATCAGTTTGTAATTGGTGTCTCCATGAAAGATACACAGCATCTATTGCACATGCAAATATTCCAGGTTGCATCCCACATTTGATCTGACAAGGATTACTAACATCATTGGGACACCCTTACAATCATACCAGTACTACTGGCTGCACACCAACTGAGAGGACAATGGCAACTGTTAAACCCTTGCACAGAGGTGGTGCATCCACAGGGCTACAAAACTATAAACCTCTTTGTCTGAATATCCATATCTGCATACCCGTACGGGCAATCATCATGGATCTGATCAGCACACATATAAGTGTTCTACACACAGTTGACTGTACAGAGTTTGGATGTGTGACAGAGGGAGCATGAGTGTTACACGTGATGGATATTTCCAAGGCAGTCATCGTGGACCTGGGTGAGGGTACATCAGGGCATATGACCCCCTAGACTCAGCCAAGCTGTCTGACTATATCTCCCCCACTTCTTTTTATCCTATATCCTCCACTCAAGCAACATTTACCAAGCATCCACTTAGCCATCCATGATACTTGTGGGTCACTAAATGGCCCATTGCTGGGACACATATGCAACATAGGGACATCCATCTCCAATAGCTGATCTGTCAACAGCAGTGCTCAACAGGGTGCAGTCCTCTGTCATCTACTGCTTGGAATCTATTTAACCACAATATATGTGACTACTGACTGGCTGTGGCTAACAATATTGGCTGATGCCTGCAAATTTTGAGCACTCATAGAGTATCTGTGGTATAACACTATCCTGCAAGTGGGTATTGTGAATACATGCCTGTTGACATAATAATGGCCATAAACACCATGCAAATATATATGTAGTATCAGTTCCATCAGTTAGAACTGTGTATCTGGTAAGTAACACATCAGTTGCAGCATGTGATGTACATACTCAGGAGTGAACGAACTGGCCATACAGACATAGCCACACAGGTTTACACCTAGTGAGCCTCAGATCACCATGTCTCTACAGTGGTATGGCAGGAATCATATGGCATAACTGAGGCCACAGTCACCTGTAAGTGACATACACATAACATCCAAGTAGTCTTCCCTCAGCATGCCAATATCTGAGTGCAATGACCATTTGGTGATGTACCTTTCCAAGGAGTACTGGCAATTGCACACAACAGTATGGTCCCTCACAAGGTTACTTCACATCTTCAATATGTGTTCAATGGGGATAGTCTGCATTGAGTGTCATTGTCACCTGTAGCATATAGACAAGTCAGAGGTGATCTGTGCCTTGCATATGGGGCAATGTGTGACTCTGCTTGATTGCATATGCTGTCTAGCTGTAGGAGGTATAGCAGATGGCTAACCCACTGTAAGAATATTAACCTTGTATGTGATGTTGGTACTACATGCTTGTGGGAGAGATGTGTCTAGCAGATGTAAACACACCCTTGACATGGAACCCTTCCTAATGGCACACAGAGCACCTTAGTGCACCTCACCACCTGCCAGCTATATGACTGGCTGGGCAACCATTATCTCAACACAGGGCATCTACTTGTTCCCCTCTTGGACTGGGGCAATATGTGCTAATCCTGTAACTACAGGTTTAACTATGTCTATGATTGTAAGGGCTATATGGGCATTATGCTAGTGAAGTTCAAGCATCCTATGGTTCCATAACATGACGTAAAATGCTCTAACAGGTTCACACATAACCATAGCTACACTGAGGCTAGCTCCACTTCCAATCATTGCATATAGGACAATGCCAAGGCACACATGTAGTGCAAGTTGGCTGTATGTAGATGAGAACACTTACCTATGTAATGGTACACACTATGGATCACAGTACATGATGCATGCAACAGACCTCATGTCTGCTTGTACTGTCAGTTCAGGACATCTTATGCTTGATGACATCAGCAGGCCTTATTGTGGTCAGTCCTTTGAGGGGCCCCATCACACACTGCAAATAAAGTACTGCAAAACAAAATAGGGCAATGTGGAAGCTAGCTGTAATTACAGGGCCAAAAGTGCTTAACCATTGCAGGTGGATAGCCCACGAGGGCATTGCAGTTGTTTTGCTGAGGATACACACAGTCACACCAAGTAGTGTGGAGTGAGATTACAACCCCTACTTATTAATTTTGTACACTATAGATCACAGTATTTATTGCACATGCCATGGCTTAAGTGTGGATACTACATTGTCAGCTGATAGTCTTAACGTGGATGACATCATCAGCTCTTGTTGAAGGGGGCAGTGTGGAAGCCAGCAGCAAGTTATTGGGCCAAAAGGTGCATAACCATTGCAGGTGGATAGCCCATGAGGACAAGCTAGCTGTTTTGCAGGGGGATACACACACACACACACACACACACACACACACACACACACACACACACACACACACACACACACAAACATGCACCAACTAGTCTAGAGTGAGATTAGAACTCCTACCTAACTAGTCTTGTACACTATAGATCACAGTAATTATTGTATGTGCCATGGCTTAACTCTGGATTCTACACTGTCAGCTGGTAGTCTTAAGGTGGATGATATCATCAGGTTTTGTAGAACAGGGCAGTATGGAAGCCAGCAGCAAGTTGCAGGGCCAAAAAGTACATAACCATTGCAGGTAGATAGTCCATGAGAGCATGGCAGTTGTTTTGCAGGGGGATACACATACTTGCACATGCGGACCAAGTAACCTGGCAAGATATTAGAACCCTTATCTATCTAGTCTTACACACAATAGATCATTGGACTTATTACATGCACCACAGGTTGTGTCTGTTATACATGTGACTGCAGGCGCAGTACTTGTGCATTACCCAAACTAGGCTTGTGTTGAACAGCATCTTTGGTCTGCAGAGTGATATTGCTTCATACACGTGTCTACATCTAGTATCCTAGCAGTGAGATAACTGTTATTATCCTAGCTATGTGTGTACATTTACCAGCATGGCCACGTGTGGCTGCTTGCAGTTAGGCAAATCTGTGGGCAGGAGCAATGTGCCCTGTCCATGTGTACGTTGACAACATTATACATTGCACCAGTTGCTCACCTCTGTCTCTCTACATGGTGACATCCAGCAGGCACAGGAGTCTGTAGGTAATTGGATTATGTACTGTTGCACTCTTAGTCTGAATCCTTTGAGCAACAGTATGGATGTGTGATAGTGCAGATTTACTCACCATTATTAGGGTATGTAGGACAATACAGACATCCACACACATATTGATTTAATTAACAGGGACGTATATATAAATGTAGCTGTGTGCCTGTGTGATATGTAGATGTATGTATATGTGTTATGTAGATATATGGGGAGAGCCTATGTATCATTGTGATATATGTATATATATATATATATATATATATATATATATATATATATATATATATATATATATATATATATATCTATTTGACACTACATAGTGATAGATATATTATGTATGTGAGAGACAGAGATAGCGACAGATGGATATGTATATGCCTGTATGTATAGACATATCTATACATAACAGGTCAGTCTGGTGCTGGGGCAACATATTTGTGATCATTTTAACTAAGTATTTGGGCATGCCCAGTGTGACTGCCAGTACTTATAAAGTGAATCCAGGCCACACCTACCTGTACTCCAGTCCAGGAATTTGTGTGTAACAGGCCATACCTCTCAACTATTCAGAGTTTCACAGAATACCCTGAGTTTTGCCTCATAATTTTGGTCTGTTCCTCATAAGATTTGTGATTTTCTGGCAAATCACTTGGATGAACTTAGCACTGAAGTCACTAAATAGTCACATACATTTGAGTTTCTGACTTCAAATCCTTCAGAAAAATGTCTGTTGAAACAAATCCTGTTATTGTAGCAACTTTTTAAGTTTATGAGAGCAGTATTTAACATATGCCCATTTGTGGGCATCTGTCCCCCCATTTTGTCGAGCTTTGAATAGATTGCTTGCACTAAGAGGTTGAGAGGGATGTTGCAGACATTGACATCTGTCCCTGTTTCTGCAGTACTGCACATCACTTAATATGTCCACAGCATTCCCCAGCTTTCTGCTGTACTTACTATGTCACTGAGGTTCATAACATTATACGGCATATAGACTGACAGTGTGAAAACACCAAGATAATAATATCTCACATGCAAAAGATGTGCCTACATTCAGATTAGAAGCATCAACACCATCACCTATGCTAACTTCCCTAGTTCATTAAGCCACACTGGCTGCCAGACAGACTGGAGTCATTCGTCACACAATTAACAGCATAAATATGTACATTGTTATTCCTACATTATGTGTGACATACAATGTGTGATTAAGTTCTATGTTACAACCCTGAGATTGCCTGTTCTGCTGATATACCAATGCTGACTTACTGTTAAAGCGGTTATATGGGAACACTGCTGTGATAGGGTGGGGGAACAATAGTACATGATCTGCTGGGATAAACAGTAGTCCAAATATCATGTGACTCCACTGTTTAACATCTCCCTTGACTGATGTAGTGAATATTCACAGAGTGAGACCCAGTGATTATTAGGGAACATATCCTATTGGACTGGGTACCCGAAGTCCCATGTGGATGTTACTTCAGTCCCCATAGCCCACTATATTTCCTTGCATAAATGCAGCAGAAACATGCATATGATGCCATATTATAGTTATCCTTGCATACAGTGTGTAGGTTAGAGACTCACCTTGTGAATGCAGTAGTTTGCAGCACTGCAGTTCAGGACTAACAGTGTGATGCAAGCAGTACACAGCCAATACATGGATAGGTACAGGTTGTGTGGGTCATCTGGCATCAACAGTTTTAATATCTGTATGTGAGTGGGAGTAAGGTGTCAGTCATTAGGGCCCTAGCTTTTCAGTAAATGTGCTACACATTGTCTCCTAGCCAAAGTCAGAGTGTATTGGGTATGCCTACATCTGCCTATAGGGACATCATCAGGGGGTTCCTCCTCTGAGTCTTCCTGTGACTGTAGCTGTGGTGACATAGGCACTGGTAGGGGGCTGTGTATCCCTTCCCTTTGCTGATCCTGCTGCAGCTGTTTCCACAGGATCATATTGTGTAGTATGGCACATACTGCGAACATATGTGCATATGTGGCTGGACAGTACTGCAGGGCTCCACCTGATATATTTATGCATCAAAACTGTGACTTCAGAAGTCCACACACATGCTCTGTGATGTTCCTAGTTTGCGCATGTGCCTCATTATGGCATTGTTCAGTGGGTGGGTGTGTGTGGATTTTTGATGGGTGTCATCATCCGTGGTTCCAGTGTGTATGCAACATCCCCCAGTAAATGGCTGTTTGGGATGTCCCCCCTACCAAACATCTGGTACAGCTGTGATGCATGCCAGATATGGGAGTCCTGATAACTGCCAGGGTTGCCAGCACACACACACATTCATAATAATGCCCTCGGTATTGCACACAACCTGGCAGTTGATGGAGTTGTACCCCTTGTGGCTGACGTAGATTCTACCCTCCTCACCGGGTGGTGACTTGATGTGTACATGAGTGTAATCTATGGCACTCAGTACCTCAGGGTAGTGTGCTACATGGTAGCAGTGTAGCATATTGTTGTCCCTCACCTCAGGGGTGAGTAGAAAATAAATGTGCTCACTGGCAAGTGGTAGTATGACATCTAGGAACTGGTGGAGTACCCGGGAAATATATGCCTATGAGACCCCAATCATGCCAAGTTTGTTTTTGGAAAGTACCTGTAGCTAGTATTATTCTAAGAGCTACACATACCTTTGTTTCTACTGGGTGGGTTCCCCTCTGTTGGCTGTGGGTCTGAGTTGAGGGCAGCAGAGATCAGAGTTCTTGTAGTATGTCCCTGTCCACCCTGTAGCACTCTACAATCACCAGCTCAAGTAGATCCTGGAAGGTTACCCTGGGCCTGAACACTCTTCTCCTTCTCTGTCTGGGCCTATTGTCAGCAGCACCAGCAGCACTGACATCAGCATCTAGCACATACAGATTCAGCAGACCTGCTGCAGCCCCTAGCATTTTCTCAGTTAAAATTCCCAAGTCTGTACTCCAATGGTGCAGAGTATGGGAGAAAATTCAGATTGTAGGGTGTATGCATACTTTATAGTGCTCTGCTGTAGGTGCTGACTGTGTGATTGACTACCTATGATGCATTCCACCTGCCTAGTATATTATTAACATAATTTAATGGCCCTAGTTTAAGTTAAACAGAAATCAAAACTAATTAATATAT
Organism: Protopterus annectens; assembly: GCF_019279795.1. NCBI lineage: Eukaryota > Metazoa > Chordata > Ceratodontiformes > Protopteridae > Protopterus > Protopterus annectens. The sequence continues at coordinate 1,648,881,228 of NC_056743.1, read as the reverse complement.
CATTGGCTTTTAGATACAATCAGCACTGTGGAGTGCCACACTAATGATCGTCCTTTAGGTAAAGCTTAGTAGTCAGTATACACACCCTTCCAGACCTCCATGCTCAGCATGGTGGCTTGCCACCCAAACATATGGAAACACACTCCCCTTAGGTAAACAAAGCTTAGAAGTGAGTGCACACCCCCCCTGCAAGGATATTGTCAGCATGGTGGCACACCGTGCAAACAAGCTGAAATAAGCTTATAAGGCATTGGGCACACCCTCCCCTGATGTCAGCTACTTCCTCTGTAAACAACATCATGGTTTTCTGCCTACACAAAAAGGATATATGGAAACAATTACCCCTTTTGTGCTATTCAGTAACTCCACCTCATTTGCATAGTAACCCATGCTCACATCCTAGAAACAACATGCTTCACAGCCCTACCACATTAGCAACAGCACCAATGCACCATTTCTGATAATCCACGCAGGGTGGTGTAATACATTTCTGTCACATAATATTAATTTTGTTTTTTCCAATTTTTTTTTATAAAGCTTGTTTGCGCACTATGGAGCGGTGAGCAAAGATGCTCAAATTATTAAAAAAATTAATTAAATTTAGCATATTTCCTTTAATTTGTCAGACATACAGAGGATAGTTTCACTCATATCTGTACATGGTATGCCATTTTTGTCCATCTATCTACATTTTTACAGCCCCTTTTGTCTGTCTGTATTTCTCTACACTACAGACACTGACACAGGGTCTGCAAAGCTGCTTATTTGAATGCTGGATCACTCTACCTGCCTCATTTGCATGAGATTCATCTGCTAAAGAGGTGATCTTCATGCCACAGAAGTTTCCATGTTGGTACGCTCATGCGCACCACTCAGCAGCATTTACTGAATCTAAAAATGTTCACGGCCTTATTTCCAGCATGCTATGATGTCTACATGGGAAATAAATGTGCAGGCTTTATTAAATTCTCTCCAATGAATACTTTTAAAATGTGTTTTATTTGCACATGTAAAGGGGGTAAAACAATTCAATATTGATTATCTCTTCAGGTTGTGCAGTTCTACTAGTGCAATTAAAACTGCCAACTTCTTTCAGCAGACTACATCAGAAACAGCAATGCCACCTGTATTAAGCATATACAGACATTTATTTGGAAAGAATACTGCAGCAGTAACCTTACTATTAATGACCTGTTTCAGTCTTGTGGGCTCATTTTTTGTTCTGCCAGCATCAACTAACTGCCAAAAATCACCCAAATAATTTCTGAAGACTAGAAATAAGCACACAAAAATATGATATTTCTAAAACTACAGAAAAAAACCTCAAACTGCATTGAATAAAATTCTTCTGAAATAGTAGCTAAAGGTAGCTCAGGAGTGCAATGTATATTTTTACTGTTAAATAAAAAATAAAACAAGCAAAAACACTCTTGGAAATATGAAAGTAGCTAAGATTAATCCACAAAATGTTAAACACTTTCATCTCCAAACAACCGTCATGAGACTTCTTCAGAACAGAAATTAAAAATCAGATTCAAAAAGCTTTGTCGCATTGTGCCTAATGAATTTGTATGACAAGCGGTAACTTGCAGGGTGGGTGCAATAGAGAAAAACCTACGTACAAATTGTGGCTAGGCCTAATTATGTGCTTGGCTGTGCTATATGGTAATGACTGTACAATGACACACTGCATATAATGACAAAAAACAAGATGGTGGAACATGTGATTGATTTTTTAGTTTCATTTATGCTTGCATTGTTATGTTCATGAAAGCCTATTCTATTATGTTAATTTATACAAATGTATTTTCTACTTGCTCTGTTTGTGAATGCCTCTTACGCCTGGATTTTGCCTGGAAAAGACCTTCAGAATAGTGTACCTATCCTGATTAACAAATATGTAAATAAATAAATGTTCATAATTATTTCAAGTCACATAAATATTAGGCAGGGTGGCACTAATAGATTCCTCATCCAGTGCTAGCCATTAAGCATTATGTTGCCCACTAACGGAAGTTGTCAGTTTTTAATACTATAAAAAAAAAAACAACTCAAGGAAAATGCAGAAAATAGGTTTAAATACACTCTAAAATATCTTTATTACAGTTAAGTGAGAAGTGAGAGCTAACAGCTAATGTTCCAGGCAGAGGACAGAATATAACAGTGTAGTTTTTTTTTAATTGAGAACAAAAATGTTCATACTGTCCAGGTCAGCCTGCTCTTAGTAATTCATCATCTGTTACATGCTGTGATCTAGGCAGATAATAATGCTGGCAACATAAGCCACTACTGAGAACCAGCAATTGTTGTTAGATTGTAAGATAGTTTTTCCAGATGGATTTCTTCAACATACGTAAGGCTATTTTGTCTGAATTACAAAAGGATACGTATTTTCCTAGGACAGTAGCATATCTTCTCTCAATAATAAGTTTGAAAGCTATATTTGTTGTAAGTGAAACTGTGCTTCTGCTCACAGTAATGAAAATATGGTTTTACCATTCAGTTAATAGACAAAGTATTTACTTTTCTACAGTTTAAATTTGACGTCTTTGTTTTAGACCTCACAGCTGTATTAAAGCTGCCAGTGTTCATGTTATGTAAGGTATACTATATGTATGGCTGTTCTGTACAGCATCATCAGATCTTATTGACTGTTCAATTACATCCTTTGAATGAGACTTTAAACTGAGGCCCGTTCTCCCTAAGTTGATGGTAGCTCAGGTAGATGTAAAGTATCCCACAAGTCCCCAGTGCTCTGGCCAAACTTTCTCTATACAATATAAATGCCACCTAGTGTCACCCTTGAAAGAGGCCAATGACCAAGTGAAATTAACCTGGTCAACAAAGTATACATAAATAAATAAATAGCTGTTTTCAGGGCTGGGATACAAATGAGAGAGAGAAAGAGGGGTCAGTCAGGGTGGCACAAACCTCAGGATACCAGATGCACAAAAAAAAAAAGATGAAATTGCAGCTTGGTGTCAAAGTTGTCAGGAAAAATGAGAATGATAGGCAAGATAACATTTTGGAGCAACAGAAGACTGACTTTGGCTGTCCCCCTGAAGAACAACTATGAAAAATACTCTCAAATCTCTGTACAGTGGCCCAGGGCATAGGAAAATGAAAGAAATACTCAAGAACCAGCATGACAAGGCATGCAGGATGAAGCAAAAGATAGAGAATCAGGAAAGAAGAGTGTAACTATCTATGCTGAAATACAAGATTACAAGTGGCTGCAGCATCTGGAAGAGCCCAGTTATTAAGCAAAATGAGTAAATATATGACCTTGAGAATACATGAAGGAGAAAACAACATGCGAACTATACCAGTACAGGAATGAATGCCAGACAGAGTTGGAGTAACTTGGTAACTTGACGTGGAACTGTTGGATGCAAAATTCCAGATTTTCATGAAAAAGGAACCCATTATAGAGAAGATTCAGAGAGTATGGAACCCAGGGTAAAGCCTAGTAGACCTAGCAAACCATGCTATAGCCTGTATCTCTGGTCTCCGGCTGAAAGATAAAATCCTATGAGTGGTAAGAACCTTTAAATGATCCCATCAAAATAGTTGAAAACATTTTGAGCATTTGTACAAAAATCAAACAATGAAGGCTATCTGATGACCATGTGCAAAACATAGAGGATACAGGCATTTGTAAAATATCCCAGCATACTCTGTATGCAAGGGAAGAACAATAGATACATATTTCATAAGACATTTCATAAGAAGGAGGGCATTCCTGCATGGTGATAAACACTGTTTCACTGTTTTTTTATTTACTTATTTGTACTTTGTTGACTGGGTAAGTCCTTCTAAACCAATGATCTCTTTTCAGAAAAAAAACAAATTGGTATTGATTCTAACTAGGGGAAATTTGGCCAGGACATGAGGGAACATCTCCCAATCTTTTTGATAAGAGCCATGGGTGCTTTTATATCCACCTGAATTACCAGCATCTCAGGCAGATGGGGCTTTGGTTTAATATCTCGTCAGAAGAATGGCAAACTCAGGAGTGCAATATCCCCCTTATGTGACACTGTAATGTTAATACTGGAAAAAGAATCCATCTACCAGACCGTGCATGGGGAATGTGCTTTGGATGCAGCTGTAAAGGCAATGGCTCTGCATGGCAGAGCATTAACTGCAAATTATTTTAGCCATAACCCTTACCTTCACATGCTTGAGGGTAAAAGGATGGTTTTCTAACACTGACAACCTAATGCAGTATTGTAACAAGACTGGTACATCTGGAAAACAGCCAGGGATTCAGATTGTTAATCTGAGAGGCCTCACTAGGGAAGAATACAGGACAATATGGCAACAGAGAATTCAGGAGTGGCTGAGGACGTCAAATTGCTATTTGAATCCATTGAAGCACTTTTGGCTTTAATTTGAACAGTGACAAATGTTCTGATGGATGTAAATGCAGTGACCAATAAACATGAAATGCATCTTGCAGCTATCTGCTCATCCCTAACCCAACAACATAGTGATTTGATAAATCAAAGGGCTATTGTAAGTCAACACTCTGTTGAGTCGCAGGAGCTGCAGTTACATTCAGTGAGGCTGTAACAGAAGGTGGAGGACCTGGAGAACAAAGCCCGCTGGAACAACCTGAGGATCACCAGGGTACCTGAGCATCTGGAAGGAGAGAATTCCATCCAGTTCTTCAAAAAGGAATGTGAGACACTGTTTTTGACAATGGCAGTTATTGCAGAGAGATCCCACAGAATCAGCATGTGCAACTAGCAGCCAGGGCTAGATAGGCATTTTATTATCAAATTCCTTACCTATTTTGACAGAGAGGCAGTGATGAATAAGGCCCATAATTTAAGTAAAAATCTCCATTTGGCAGGTCACCATGTTTGAATTATCCTGATTATAGTTTACTTCTTTATAATAGGAGGAAAGTGATGGCACCAGTTCTGAGGAAACGTCAAGAACCGGGGTGCGCATTGTAATTAAAATTTCCTGTGCTACTCTGTCTTACAAGAAATAATCACTCAACGACCTTCAGGAAGCTGACATTTTCTGAAAATAAACAGGCAATCAGCCATCAGGTCATTTGCACATGTTTGCTTCTAGGTCCATTTGTGTTCTTCTGCTAAAAAAAGAAGGGACAGGACACCCTCTCCATTACCAATCAATGCACTTTTTCTGAAAAAGGGAAAGGAATCTAATAGGGAGCTTCCTTTAGGAACTCAGACTGGACAAGGTGGAAATGCCCCTGAGTAGCTATTCCCTAGACATCTGACAGTTTTAAATAGATATACTACATTGCAGTCTTTCGCTACATTAATGGGGGGCACTTCAAATGGAATGCATTTTACAGCTCCAGCTTTTCTGTAGAAGAAATCTTGGAAATGGAACAATCACGGGTGGACTGGAGTGTGGTGTTGGATCCCCTGACAAGGTTTAGGTTGTCCTGTTCCCTCCAAGTGGTGCATGAAGAGACTTGAGCATATTAGGTGGAAAAAGGTTGACTGACAGGGTTAACTCATGCCCATGAATCCTCCAAGTGGAGTTAAAAGTGAAATTTCATGGTAGGACTTTTGACTGGATTTTATATTATTCTTTGGTTGTTGACTGTTATTTTTTTTCCAGTTGTGTCATGCTTGCATAGTATGAATGTTTTGTCATGCAGTCGATAAAGTCTGTAGTTGCAGCTCACCTAGAGAACCTTGCTTAGAGGGAAGGGAAAAGTCAAATAATAGTATTTTGATTTATTCTTCCTTTTGTTGTACTTATTGAGGTTATTAGGAAAACACTGAATTGGTGTCAGCGGAGAATGTATTTTGTCTGTCTGGAACTATCTAAGTGTAGTAATTTTGTTGGTAACAGGGACTAATTGCACAGGAGATAAAAGGGGGATGTGCTGGCCATTAAGGCTGCTACAATACTGAGACATTTAGATTTCTATGCAGCAAACATGTTGTATTACAGAAAGTCAAAATAAGGAGGATAAGGAAGGGTAAAGCACAATTATTTATGAGAAAATGGAAGGTGCATCAGTATTTGAGTTGTACTCAAACCTCCAAGGGGGGAGTGGCCATTTTACTGCAGTAGCCTTTGGGATGGGTGGCTCAGCAGGAGGTTAAAGATTCATATGGGAGGTGGATTGTATTGGTGATAACTTTAAACTTTGGGAAGATGATTCTTGAGTAATTTTTATGGGCGTTGCACCGATAAAGTAATGCACATTAAACACTTTACTAACATCATTTTATCCCTTTCACAAAATGCATTTATGATCAATTTGCAGGGTGATTTTAACACATTTCTTGACTTGGTCCTGGATAGGAGTCCAGTAGGAAGGAATAGGTTACCCAAGTGCTCATCAGAACTGCATTGTATGATGATGTCTTTTGACATGCTAGATATATGACAAATCCATCACGCTACTACTAAAGAGTATACATTTCAAAGGTAAATTTAACTGCAGACTGGACCATTTAGTGTTAACGGATAAAGAATTTATTACAATTTGGAGGACTAGATGGCAGTTTTTTAGGGAGGTCAACCATATCTCCCTTAGCAAGAAAACCGACATGACAAAATGGGGGGGGGTAAAATAAAAAAGGGACAAATTTTAAATATTGCTCTTATAAAGTTAGAAAATTACTAGAGTAACAGGATTGTGTTAACATATATTTCCTGGAGAATTTGAAGTAGGAAACTCAAATGTATGTCATTTGGTGACTTCAATCCATAGATCATCCCAATGATTTGCCAGAAAACCACAAATTTTATGAGAAACAGACCTAACATATGAGGCAAAAATGTGGGCATTCTGCAAAAATCTGGACAGATTAGAGGTATGAGGGCAACAGCGAGGGCAAAGAATATGGGGGGAAGAGGGCCACATTTAAAAAGGAGTATAGGGGGCTGATAAGAAGCGGGAAGAGAAGGAAACAGAAAAGGGTCAACAGCAAACTAAGTGAAATTAACAGTATACAGGAGAAGGAAAGGCTCCTGCAAGATCCAGAAGTAGTGGCGAATAAATTCCATTTAGACACCAAAGGTATGAAATAATAATACATCTAATTACTATATAAACAGGCGGAAGATAAATGGGAAAGAATGACGCTTTTGTTCTGGGACATAGATTGTTCCTTGCTAAAACTGCTGGCTAAGATTTGTGAAGAGAGATGTAGGGGATTTCTTATCCATTCACTGTATCATGGAAAATGGGGGAAGGTGACCACAGACCCAGAGCCATAAAGTATTTACTCACTAAATGTTAAAGAAGGTAACAAATGAGGCTACAGGATTTCTTGCACAGCTTAACTTTCCATTCATTTTTTCAGCAGAACAAAGAGGCTTTTGATAGCTCCCTCCCTTACCATCAACTCATTATTCGCAAGTAACACCCCAGAGTTGGATGAGTATATGGGAGAATTTTATAAAATCTTTTATTACTGGCTAGCTGGCTCTGTGTTTTTTTTTAATAGGGAGTGTCTGACTGAGGGATCGTTCCTACAAGGGACTATGAAGGCAAAGGTGATCATGCTTCCTAAACCTAATAAACATCCTCAAGACCCTAATAATTACAGAGCAATTTCCTTTTTACAAGTTGATCTTCAGATTTAAGTCAAACTAATGTCAAGAAGACTAGATAAAATTCATCCCCATATTGGTGAGGAATAACAACCTGGGATTTCAGAAAGGTAGATGGGGGGGCAGATTTCATGGCTATTTTTTTAAAGGTTACACACAGGCATGAGATTGGAATGCAGTTTTGATAGACTTCAACAAAGCATTCAACTCCATGCAATGGGTCTTTATCTGAGCATGTTTGAAGATTCTTTGATTATGAGTTGAATTTACATGGCACTGCAGACTGTTGTAAGTGGTGAAGAACCAGGTGTCTTTAAACATGATGAAACTTAGATGTGGAATGAGGCAGGAATGCTCTCTGTCCCCTCATTTATTTGCTTTGGTGGCATATACAATAGTTCATATTATGCATCGAATCCATAGGGGCATAGGTTCATAGGTTCATAGGTTGGTACTAGGCTATCAGCCCTAAGGCCTATGCAAGCCTAGCCATAACAATTCCCTGGAAATTTTTTCCCACAATATTTACTTCTCTGGGCCCCTGTCTAGCAGGGTGACTGACATGATCCCTGGGGTGAATTTCCTATCTCCCATCCAATCATCAAGGTTTCTTTTGAAGAGGGCCAATGAGGTGCTCTGCTTGACATGTATGGGCAGTCTATTCCAGAGTATGAGGAGTCTCTGGGTCAGGAACCTATCCCTCCAGCATGTTTTGTTCAATGTGATGATAAGGTTTAGATCCCTGGATTGTGTGGCTCTGAGGGATTGGGATTTCTTTAAGTGGAGCATGTCCAACAGCTCAGGGTTTGACATGGCCTTGTATGTTAAGCAGAGATTGCCTCTGAGTAGACAATAAGCTACAGAGTATAGCTGGAGTTTTTTTAGAAGGTCAGCATATGGCATCTGCTTTAGGCCTGTGATTCTTTTAGTGAGGTATTTCTGTGGCCTTTCCAGCTGTTGCAGATGTCTTGTGAGGTACATACCAAATGGGCATTATACTCTATAATGGGTCTAATGAGGGATGAGTACAGTGGGACAATGACCTCCTTTTTTCTGGATGAAAAGCCCTTAGTGGTGAGGTGTGCCACGTAGAAGGATTTCCTGACTGTTTTGGCAATGTGGTTATCAAAAGTGAGACCACTGTCCACTTGTGTCCCTAAGTCTCTCATCACACTTTCGATGTTTAGTGTCCTGCTACCTATGTGGTAGTTCATGGGTACATGTTTTTTTTCCAAAGGGGATGACTATACATTTCTTGGCATTAAGCTTGAGCCCATGGCTCTGGCACCAGGCATCTATTTCTGTAAGGACCTTTTGTAGAATATCCACATCATTTGGGGATTCAATAATGGCTCCCAGTTTGCAGTCATCTGCAAACTTTGTTAGCCAGAGTCCCTTAATGTTGGCCTGTACTTCAGAGAAGTAGATGCCAAGCAAAAGTGGTCCCAGGACTGAACCCTGAGGTACTCCACTTGTCACTTGTTTGGAGCTGGATTTGGAGTCAGCTACTTTTACAGTCTGGGTTCTGTCAGTAAGCCAGTTGGCAACCCATTGAGTGACATAGGGATTTATGCCCAGCTTAGTAAGTTTATCTATAATTCCAGAGTGGGGGATGGTGTCAAAGGCCATGGTGAGGTCCATATAGGCTGTGTGGACCTCCTTACCCTCGTCCACATCTCTGGAGACCAATTCAAAGAAGTCAATCAGATTCAGGAGACAAGATTGGCCCTTCACAAACCCAAACTGGGTGGGGTCCAGTGTCCGGAGGTTGCCAATGTCTTTGTTTATAAGTTCCATGATAATGCATTCCATGCCCTTGCAGATCAGGCTTGTCAGACTGATGGGACGGTAGTTCCTGGGATCCAAGGTGCATCCTCCCTTGTGGAGCGGGATAACTGTAGCTGTGCGCCACTCAGTGGGCACGAAGCCTGAGGTGAGGCTATGATTAAACATGACACTTAAGTGGGGTGCCAGTTCATTTTGTAGTTCATGTAGTATACAGCCTGGGATGTCATCTGGTCCCATGGATGCTGTATTCTTAGCTTTGGAGAGTGCTGTTTCTACCTGTGTGGCTGTGATTATCCAAATTTGGCAATCTTTTGGTATTGAGATGGGCCCTTTAGGTGGTGAGAGGGGAGTGAAGTTGGCACTAAATCGATCTGCCAGGATATTGGCAATATCCTTGGGATCAGTATATTTAATGCCATTCTGTTGTAGTTCAGAGCAGATCTGAGCATTGCCATTTAGATTCTTGATATAACTATAGAATGCCTTGTGGTTGTCTTTGGAATCTTTGGCAATTTTTTTTCATAACTAGCTTTTGAGGATTTTATGAGGGATCTCAGCTTCTTACTGAAGCTGGTGAGGGAGTTTTTTGCATCCTGGGATTTTCCTCTTTTCTGCAACAGTTTCTTCCTTCTGTTGTATAGTTTGTTTATAGCAGGGGATCACCAGATTGGCTTCCTTTTTTTGGAGAAGAGCATCTTGGTTCTATTTGGGACGGCACGATTCATGCATGAGTGGATGTGCTCATACAGTGCCTTAGTGTAGGATTCTGCAATCAAACTTCCAGATCCTGTCTGCATGGGTGTTGTGAAGTTTGTCACTTCTGACTTCAGCAGCATGAAGTTGGCTTTGGAGAAGTTTTTTAAGGAGGTTTCCTTACTGGGGGTGGGGGTGGAATGTGGATGTCAAGGGTGATTTGCTTATGGCCAGACCTGACCAATGAGGGGGTGACCACTGCTGTGGAGCATCTATCTCCCATGTTGGTAATGACCAGGTCTAGGATATTGAAGTCCCTCGTGGGACAATGGATTAGCTGATCCATGGCATTGGAATTTATGAATTCCAAGAACCGTTGGGAAAAGGAGTTGGTACCCGAGTAGTTTTCCCAATTAATGGCAGGGTAGTTGAAATCACTGAGTATTAGGGTGTTTGGTTGGATAACTAGTTCTCCCATGTTATTAACCATTTGAGAAGGCTCATGGGAACTAGGAAATGGGTAATTTCTTATTACTCCAGCATTTGGGCCAAAAGACTGATGGAGCTCATAAAGCCAATATTGTGCTGACCAAACTGGATCAGAATTGGTATATACTTTATATGGCAGACCATGGATGTTGAGGGATGACACATGATGGCATTCACAGAGCTGAAAAGAAAGTCTCAAGGTACAGACTTAAGGTGATGGCAATACTTGCAGTTAAGGGGTGCTCTAAGATGTGATTTATGGGAAATCAGGATTGTAGCTATGCAAGAGAGGAGAAGAGAAGGGGCACACTTACAATGCAGACACCAAATCAGTTGCGTAATGAGAAATTTAAGCCTCACAGAAGGTTAGGTGTTAGCTCAAGGAGAAATGGGAAGTTTTCTTAAAAACCCATTTAGAGTAGTTGGAGAGGAGTTTGTGTGTTAGGCTTTAAACTATTTATGGAGTCCCCACTTAGCTAATTTTACTCTAGCTAAGTTAGTATACGATTAGTAGAGACCATCTGTAGGCTTTAGGAGCACCTCTGAGGCTAGTAAGAGATAGAGTTGGAGATGTGCAGAAGATTATGCCAGGTACTTTCATATGGTCTTGTCATGCTCAAGTATTATACCAATATTGGTGTTGCTAATTGATCATATGCAAGCCGCAATTAGGAAAAAAATATTAGGATTGATGTCTCTCCTAAATTCTGGTTGTTAGTTTTCACTACAGGAACTGATAGGAGTTCAGGAACCCATAGATGCTAGATAAGATATTTAGTATCCTCTTGGTTAACTGTTTTGTATCAACAATGGAAGAGATCCCTCCTAATAAAATATGTAGTAGCCTCTTAGATAACTGTTTTATTTCAACACTGGAATTACTACCCCCCAACAGACCTCATCCAATTAAATGTATGGCCAACAGAATGAGATCATGGAATTTTAGACATTTTGGCATACAAGTGTGCACTTAAGCTTAGTGCATCCTGTAAAATCAGTTTGCCTTAGAATCTGATTAGTTATAAGTAATTTTTATATTGTTTAACTTTTCCCTTTTTTCTGATTAAATTTAAGACTAGCCTGTCAGGTATTTATACTGGATTTTAAATATAGGAAGAGTTTTGGAAAATATATGTTTGAAAGTTTATACTGTCGCATGATACAGCAAGTACACCCTGTTGTTGTGCTACTGAGACTACTCATGCTCAAGTCTGCAAATAAAGCTACAAAAAAAATTGAATTCAAAATGCCTTGCAAATATGGAGTGATAAGTGAACCTGCTGCAATCCTGAGTGATGCCAGCATTCCAGCTACATCTAAGACATCAGCGGATCATTCAGCAATAGAGAAGAGCATGAAAGTAGACAAGATACTGAGCCATATGAGGACATCACACAGATAGGGCAGACACAACACAAAAATAAACAAATAAATGAACTACCCCAGAGCACAGAACCCAGAGACCAATTATAGATCAGAATAAAAGACTGAACAAAGTACCCAAGCAGCATGACAAAAAGGGAAGACCAGCTTGGCAGGAGAAACAGACTCTGAATGAAGCAGGAGCTGAGAAGTGAATTGAGAATATGAGTACACAAATGGACTGAGAAAAAGTGAAGCTGCTGCAGGTGGTTCTGAGGATTTGGCTGTACACTGATAAACAGTGGAAAGATTGCAAAAGCTGAACTGACCCAACCAGAAGACTGACAGGCACAAAGCATGGCACAGAGGGACAGAGAAAGGAATGGACATGAGGAAAAAGAAAGAGGTGAATCACAAGGAGGAAGCCTGGACAGGAAGAACATACAACACAAGGGACATTAGAAGAGAGAGGACATGCACTGATAAAGACAGTGCTTCCCTGAAAGCCGGAGAAATGGAAGCAAGATGTACACTCTGTGTCCATTTAACCTACTCAAAGTACAGCAGTGGCAAGCAAAAACAAATCAGTTGCCAGGATGAAAGAAGGTTAGGTAAACTTGAGAATAAAATCACTGCACTGGCCAAGGTGAGATTAAAAAAAATGTCATTAATGGCTTAGATATAAAATCATGCAAAATAAATGGGAGGATGGAAGGGGTGAGGGATAAATGATGTTATATTTCTAAACAAGTAACATAGAACTAAAAGGTGCACACAGGGAAATGTGTTTTTTTTGGTTAGTTATAAAAGAAGTAACACAAAATTAAAACACTGGCAGAAAAGATACAAAAAACAAGAGAATGGAAATGCAAAGATATGCAACATGACTGAGGTGTTAAGCACAAATGTATATTCATGCATGCATATATGTTTTGTTTGTTGTTACCTGTCAAAACTATTTCCTTTGCCTTCTTTGTTATTCCTTACTAAAATCTACTAAACATGCCTGTCGCATTGGTGGGTAGTTCCAATGTTGCTAGAGGGAGAGTAGGGTTATAAAATAATGGAGTGGACAAGAGGTAAAGATAGTCACATGGAATATAGATGAAATATTACAGCCATGAAGAGAAGGAGGTATGGCAAATTGCATAGAATCTAAGGAGTCACATTGCTACTTCAAGAGACAAAGATGAAAGTAAAGTGTCAATCCAATATTCTATCTAGAAAGTTGTCCAGAGGTGAAATGAACAATGGACCAGGAGGAAGAATGAATGGGGTTGTGATGGTATTCAGGATAAAACTGCAATCCATTGCCAAGAAGGTGTAGAAAAGTGGAGAAGGTAGATGACTGTGTTGACAAGGTAAAATTGGAAAGGGTCTACAATAGTGAGAGTAAGGAGTCTGTATGATCCAAATACAGGCAGGAATAGATTTTTTGGGCAACTTTTTCAGGGGATGTTGCAAACTGGAAAAAAAGAAAGGATACCTGGGTATACTGCTTGTGTCTCCACTTCAGATGTGACCATTTGATAGAGCACTGGGATGTCAAACAACTTTGAGACACCAGCTTACGAAATATTCCTTGAGCAACATGTGTGAACAATCTTTTGTATGAATGTCAGCAACTGGAAACATGACAGGAATTAATAAAAACAATAAAAAGCTGCATGGAAATACAATGCTTGGCTAAAAGGCCATCAGCCAAGCTAAGACAGTGCTTATGTATAATTCCTTTCTTTATCAAGGCACAATTATCAATATGAATAAATATTTATGTTAAAATTAATTCCTGTAATAGTCAGATGCCAGATATAAACCAGCTATAAGACTTCACAGTGGTTCCTAGAACTGCTAGCTCAGCCTGTTATTAGAGTAAAAATAGCAGGAAAAGGTCACAGCAGACTGGAAAAAGGGTCACACACTGACACACTCTGATGTATTGTAAAAGCAGGTTATGTCTCTTCTATTAGAAGTTTCAGAAACATGTATTAATCAGTAATTTTCTATTTCTATCAAAACATTCCTAAACCATATGTGTACAGAATAAAGAAAATACAAAATACATGTTCTGTAAAATGTACATATATATTTATAAACAATAAATGATAAAATGAATATTCTTCTATTTCATATGTTACCTATAGAATGAAAGACAGAAGCAGATGTTATGCCTTGTATATGCGTGATGCAGATTTTATATGAAGTTTTTGTTAAGCTTTTGTTTTACTTTGCATGTTGCAAACTTTCACTGATTCTGAATTATAATAATATAAATATTAACTGCAGCTGTAACAACAATAAATAGTCTTTCTTGCTAGAAAGGCTAGATTATATGATAAAGCTGAGCAGGAAATGCTTGCATCTGTACTTTCAAAAAAAAAGTAGCCTGTCTTAACAGCACTTTTTAAAATAACTGCATGACAAGATTAGGACACAGTGTATGTCTAAGGAGGCAAGGCTACATCTTTTAAAAATGTATATAAACACAATGTTCACTTGAAATCTTTGTCAGATACTCGATAAATAAACTGTACTAACCCAACTGAGGTGCTTTGCTTGCTTATCATTTCCCTTTCTTGTTATTCTAACTGGCTGTATTTTCTGTCATACATGCAGTGTCTGTACATACTAGAACACCATCTATATGGCTCTGTTTGTCTGATGTTATGACCAGTGATTATGACTTTATTACAGTGCTGATTACGGGACTTTGGAAGATTGTAAGAACAAGAAAAATCAATGAGCATAACAATATAAAATGATGCAAAAATGTCTTTAATATTATCAAGTTGTGTGATGTAGTTCAGCAGAGTTGCATTGTTTCCTGCATCATATCATTTCAATAGACATTTTAGTTTCACTACAATGACATGTAACATTTTAAATATTTAGGAAGGTGTTCTAGAGGAGGGTTACTCCTCTTACTGTTGATCATTTGCACTGAACTTTGCAGAATCAGTCCTTAACCCTACTGAAATCTGCAGTCTTGGTTCTTTAAAGTGCCTAACAAGGATACAGACTATATCTTGCATTGAGTATGTGCCATTTCCCTTGTGGAAGTTGTGCTTTTGGATGGCATCACTGCTATGTGACTGCCCTTGTCCCAAGCTTGAAATTGTTTTTCATTTGGGCTGGCAGCCATTCCAGGTAATCAGACTGGATAAGTGAATGCTTTCTGCTGGTTCCTTGGCTGACCTCCAATGGTTTCAGAGTGGTATATGACTGTCAGTTCCAGACTATCTGGTTGTACAACTGAAGCTACTCTCGCTCAGCTTTTCTATTGCACATCAGACATTTGTAAGTTCCTTTTAATTCTGTAGTACTTGTTCCTATAGAGTTTCCATTTAAAGTTCACATTCAGGCAGTTTTGTATTTTTAAGGAGCCCCACTGTCTCCTATACATTATCTAAAGCAGCCTGGGAGTCTGTCCAAAGAGCCAGTATGGGTGGGTACACAAGCATGGAAATATAGGTAACATGTAGTAGCTTTTGTTTAATCTGTAACATATTTTCCTTAGCTTATATAGCTATCTTGAGAAGTCCAAAACCATCACAGTCTAGGGTGTACTCCCAGGGAATGTTGCTTTGTACAAGGCTGCTGTGAAATATCCATTGCCTCATTAGGAATGAAGGTAGCACCATGGTATTGTGGTTACCATGAAACTGTCTGGACAGCTACCCTGTGGATTCTTTCAATAACCAGTTTGTAAGTTGGTGAGGTGCATTGCCTTCACAAGCAGTTAAAAAACTGCTGTAAATCTTTATCTGGTATTATGTCAGCACTCCTTAATACTTGCACATTATATCTTCTAAAATGATTTTCATGATCATAAAGCTTTCAGTGACTAGAAAGAAATCAACCTTTGAGATCACTTAAACCCCTCAGTTCTTGTTAGTTTTATTGCTGTAGGGCTCTAATTTGATTCATTAACTCTTGAACCCTAGTGTCAACTAATGTTAGCTGGTGCTGTTGTCTGTAAGCCATTTCATGGTAGTCTTCCATATTTGTCACAGACATTTAAAGCTTTTTAAACAGCAAGACTAATATGTACTTTTTATGCACAGCTTTCCACTGCTCCATAACAGAAGACATTTTGGGTTCAATGCCTGCAGTTAGCATAACATTTGTAAATTTAGAGGAACATTAATTACAAAGTGCACTACCTTTCTACTGAGAGGGCCACAGCTATATGTTCACTTTTACTGGAATTTCCCATACCCACTTCCTGAAATATTATTCTGATGAGGCCATTCCCATGGGTTGGTCCACGTCCTGTATTTTCAAGAAAAGTTTAGCACCACCCTACATCAGATTTTACAGCAAGCTGACCCTGTCAAAAGAGTGATTTGGATGTTTTTCTTCTTGTAGGGGAAGATGGGAACACCATCAGGTTGAGTGACAGTCTTTAGAGGCTATGATAAAGCCAGGTTGGTTTATAAATCAAATCTTGTCTCCCACATTGGGAAGTCTTATATTGGGGCATGTCAAATATTTAACTCATTACATCTGATTGACACCTCCAGGTGCATTTGGAGTTAACTCCTACTGATGCCTCTAGGCATCAAATATTGCTTGTCCATATTTGCATCAATAATTACAAAACCATGCTATGTACAAAGTATTAAAATATTTCATTTTAAACCTTACACAATGGCAAATTCAACTGCATTAATATTTGACCTCTGTCTATTGCAAGTAAAGAGCTATTAACTGTTGTTTTTATGATAATTTAAATAAATATAATTTTCACATTTTTCTAAAAATGTCAACAACCAAGTAACACAGACAGAACTCCTTAGCCTCATATGAAAGCTATCAGGTAGATGAATAAAATGCTGCTGCCAGTATGTGTGTAACTTGAGTGGTTGCTGAGATATTGTAAATTGTTTACAAAATATTACAAATGTAATAGTTATTGGCCGGGATTAACTAATCCTCCATGTAAGACTAACTAAGTCTTACACGGAAACTGCAGTCTAAGAGTATGATGTCACCGCATCATGCATATTCATGAGGGCGTGCTGACTCAACTCTAAGGCTAACACGGAGCGTGCACAAGTGCATGGGGCATGTCAGACTGCCGAGCAGTCCAAATATCCACGCCCCTGCAAGTGCCTAAACTCCAAATGTCAACTGAAATGAGCGAGTCTGCTCAAATGTCTACATACCCAACACTACACTCCCCCACATTCTAAATCCCTGTACAAGTTTAAAATGTAAAGCTTTCCTTTTTTTTTTTTTTTTTATTATTCCCGATATAGCTGCCTGTATTTGAGTGTGTACGCGCAGGTTTGCCCATTGCTTAGCTACAGTTAGCAGTGTAGACATCGAAGAGGATAATAAACTACTTATATGCAAATTAAGCCAAATAGCAATAGCGTAGTGGTAGAGCCCTCACACAAAGCAGCGGCATTCCCGGTTTGAGTCCCGCTACTCCTCTTCCTATTTTCTGTAGGAAATCTGTGCATAAAAAGAATTCCTGACATTTACCTTTTAGATTTTAGTAAAATGCATTGAAATGGCCTATGTTGTAGTGATTGATATTTTATTTATATATATATATATATATATATATATATATATATATATATATATATATATATATATATATATATATATATATATATATATATTTATATATATATATATATATATATATATATATATATATATATATATATATATGAAGGTGGAATGGTCCTGCATACTGATAAATGCATAAGTAACGTAACTTAAGCAATGTGAAGCAATGCTAAGCAAAGTTTACTAGTATTAAGAACAGTTAAGTATAATTGCTCATAGCTTAGCACTGCTTTAACTAGTGCAATGGCTTTGCACGGAGCTGCGCATCATGCCAACTAGTGCAAACAAAACATGTTCACGTGGAGCTGTGCAGCACGCTAACTAGCACAACATTGGGCAACATCGGGCAACGCCGGGCAATGTAGAACAATGTCGAGCAACGTTGGGAAAAGTTGAGCAAAATCGGCTAAACACAGCCACACCTCCTAGCCGGTCTGGCCAGTAGTAAAATAAAAAGCAATAACAGGCCTCAAACCTGGGATACTGTGTACCATAATCGTAGTATTAAACCACTAAGCCATGACAGCTTTAAACATGGATGCATTTCCAACACACTCATATATATCAATGGAAGTTTACCCATTTCTAAGCAGGTTTGCTTTTAGCTGAGATTTTTCAAAACCAGCCAATCACAAATAAGTGTGGGAAATGAGGCATATTTAAGCTCCATAGGTGGGAATAATTGCCATAACTGGTTGTAGCTCTGATCTGCAGACAGTATAGTCGGTGTTGGAGAGGGCTCTTGTTTTCGAGTGCAACAGTGGGGCATTGAGGAGTCAAAAGTAATAGTTTGGCTCCTCGTCCATCATCATGATACAAGACTCCTGCAGAGCCAGTTTCAGGGCACTGAGTACAAAGTGGAAGCCTGGAACCGTCTAGCACATGATCTCACCAGTGCCACAGGTGTCCCTTGGACTGGTGAGCAGGTCAGACACCACTACTCAGACCTGAAGAGAAGCAAGGAGGACCGACTGAACAAGTGGATACAGGAGGCCTGTGAAATGGAAAATGCCCCACTACTGAGTATGTAGCCATGGAATGAAGTATGTAAGAATTGTTATTGTAGTCTATATTATGGATAGGTATGTCTCAATATCCCTTCATTTACTTCACAGCTGCAGGTGTCCGTGCTGCGAGTCAGCAAGCCTATGCAGATAGGCTGCTAAGGCTGTGCCACCAGGCAAGTTAGTAATTATTCTGCATGTGTTGTCATATAAAAGAAGTGAGAGAGCCTGATAAAGAGTGTTGTAACCCATTAATAAAGGTATAATTAGAGTTGAATAACTTCTCTGCATGTACTGTTATATAAAATAAGTGAGACAGTGTGAAAAGGTGGTGTACCCCATTAATAAAGGTATAATATGTCTTGAATAAAAGACCTCTGCATCACTGATATATCAAATAAATGAGAGAGCCACTAGGAAAGTGTGTAATGTAATTAATAAAGGTAAAATTCCTGGAGTGTGTCCATGTCACTTTCTTCAATATGTTGTTGTACCCTTGCATTATAGAAATAGTACTGTTGTATTAAGCGCAGTCAACCCACACATGGGTAGGCCCATATAAAGTGGATGAAGGGAGTGCCAGTTGCTGTTATGCATATATACAGTCCTCAGCTGTTGGTTCATGGCTGGCATGTACAGATTAATCTGGCACATGAGTAGCTTGTTATTGTGTTCCCCAGAAATGTCAGTGTGCTGCTAGAAATGTAGGGAGCTGTTAACATATACCTGATAATGTCACCTGAACACATCCAGATATGTAGATATATAAATATAAATTAAATATATAAATATGTAGCAGTAACATCCACATCCAGGACAGTTTGTATGACAGATACAGGTCAGGTATATCAAGAACTAGCAAAACACATTTCACAATTTAACGGACATTGCCTAGTGTAATAATACATGTAGGGGATATATAACTGCAGTCAATAGGAATGTAATGTAAACTATAAGTAAATATAAGTTGTTAATGGAGGCATGCTACCCGCAGTAGTGGTGCTGCGGTAGCGTTGTCACCTCACAGCAAGACATTGTCCCATTCGATTCTCAGCTAGAGCGTCTTCTGTGTGGAGGCATATGTGAATGGGCATGCCTTCGTTGAAGGTTGTGCATCAGGGCTGGTAACTCGGCACATAAAAATCCACTACCAAAAATTAGTGGACCAGAGTTCCACTGTGCTGACCACTAACTGGGATAAGCCGAAAGACACAACAACAACAAATGGACGTATCTTTTTACACCCTACTGTATGTGCATACACAATGCAATTCCACACCTCAATGGGTATGTCTAATCTCATAACATTTGTTGGTATACATGTCCTATTGGTTTATAAATATCTGCATTTACTTTGATGCATGTGCCCTGTTCACATACCACAATATTGGTGGCCTGTTGCCACCAATCAATCCTGCATGCTGTTGGAATGTCCACTGTTGTTCTATATATGCATGTGTTATGCTTGCTGTTCAACTGTTGGTGTGTTGGGTTAATGGGAATACTACTGTATGCTGTTACAACTAAATTGGAATGCTGTCAGCTATTACTAACCCATATTGTCATTAAATCCTTCTAAACATGTAATGTATGGGAAGGCCAGTCCCAGCGGACCCACCTGTCCCACTTCAGCTGGCGATGGCACCTGGCACCAGCAGGTCTGGTGCCCAGTACGGGACCTCCTCCTCCATTGGTCCTGTGCCACCTTTGGGTGGAAGCACTGCAGAGTATGGGGCTCATCCCCCCCGTGCAAGTGTGGCCGGAGGAGGGCCACCTATCACTCTCCGAACAGTCCGGGCTGTGGTGCATAGGGAGATCAACCGTTCAGTCACTGATCCTCCACACCAGTTCGAGGCAAGAGTGGCGTGACTCACGGGTGAGCCTTCCCCTCCTATGCAACCCCCAGCACAGCCACCCTCCGGGCTGTGAAGGTGCAGTAGTGACTGCCCATGGGTGGGGATTTCAGTTCCGCTGTTGCCATTTGTGGGCTCATGGGCTTGCGATTTCCAAACGTCCTTCCCAGTCAATGGTGTTCACCCACCCCATGTGTCATATTCCACCCCTGTATGTGTCTTGTTTGTCTTGTCTGTTTACCTCCCCAACCTACCTCCCAAAATATACCTACTTCCCCTACCCCCCATTCCACTCTCACCTAAAAAAAAATGGGCAATCTGCTCCCACAAAAAAATTACATCCCATACATAGCTGCCCATTTTGCACATATGTCCACTGGACACATAAACTGAAATTTAATTGGCAGTACAACATACTTGGTTGTCCCCACCACTCTCTCTGGGGTGGAAGGTTTCAAATTTCCCTCCAAATTACTAGTATATGCACCGCTGTTGCTGTTAAAGAAATGGGCGTCTATGGACCTTCCCTACACCTGTCCTGCACATCCTGAGCTGTTTTTCCTACTGTCTTTCCCTCTTTGTGCCCCTTTTTCACCACTTTCCTATCTCCCCATTTTCTTTCTTTCAAAGAAATGAGTGTGAGGGTTAGTGGGAATAAGCACTTTTAAGCAGTAGTTAGCAGGTTTGCACGAGTGTGCGCTTGTGTGCGCTTAGCTAAGTATTGCTAAGTGTCTCGCAAACCCAACCAAACCCGCTTACAACTGCTTAAAAGTGCCTTAGTCACCCTGCATGTGAGGGCCCTTGTTCTGCTCAGCAGCAAAATAAAACACCACTGTCAGTCTCGAACCCCGGACATTGGACACACTAGACTGCATGAAGTACCACTAAGCCACAGTAAATATACAGCAGGTTGTTGCTGAAATGTATATATCATGCATCAGAATGAGTGAATGTAAAGGAAAGATAGGAATGCCATAACACAAAACCTGTTCTGTGGAACTTTACCAGCAGTTGTTGTGGAATTGCATTACATGACTGTGATAACAGAACCAGACATTCTAGCCATAAATAATGTTACAGCAGCACTTTACAACCCCCACACAGTATCATAGCAGGACAATCCCCACCCAAATGTACAAAACACCTGTGTGTTCAAGGTCCAGCAAGGATGTAGGTAGGCATACTCAGTACTGGAATTGTCCAGTTTCCATGAGCATCCTGTGATAATGTAAACAAAAGAAAAAGCACAAATTGTGCAGAAGTGAGTACATTAATATCCACAGTATAGCAGTTCCGAAACAGTTCATGTGCCAAATGAAAACATCTCAATAACTACGTATGTATGACAGGTAATTGTATAAGTAGAAAAGAAACTACATACTCCCATGTATCTTGTATTAGCATTTGTAGGGGTGAGTACAATTCTACACTGTCAACAGTGTACTGGAAGTGGCAACATTCAGGTCTGAGTACAACATTCAAATCACTGGCTACACCCCTAGCATCAGTTATAAGAAGTATACCAACCATCTGACTTCCACAACGGTGTCCACAGCAAACAAGCATGGTCCCCACTTTAAAAAGCTGAAAGGGCTATGCCTACCTGACTTAGCAATTTATAGCATTGGGTTGCTATGACAGTGAGTACTGCCAGTACCACACAGCAGGCTGCATGCAATTGCCAAATGGTGGCCACCAATTGGTGCAGAGGCCATTACATGCACATGTGCAGATACCTATAAAAGCAGACTGTACTTGCTGTCCACACATGCAATAATTTCATTGCAGGTACGAAGGGAGAGAGAGAGAGAGAGAGCAAGAGAGAGAGAGAGAGAGAGAGAGAGAGAGACGGACGCAGACAACAGCAACAGAAAAAAAGAAAAAAAAATTTAAAAAAAATATATCGAAAGAAAAAGTAATATATTAAAAGAAAAAAAGAAAAAATAAAAGAATATATTGAAAAAAATAATATATTGAAAAAAATTATGTTGAAAAAATATATCTAAAAAAAATAAGATATAAAAAAGAAATCTATTACAAAACACACAGAACTGACAAATACAAACACATACAAAGGAAAGGTATGTAACAGCTATGTATTTATTGGCATGTAGTAGATGTTTATGAAGAGTACTCTACATAGTTTGAATCATCCATATGTGGCAGCAGTACTTATCTGTGCACAGATGCCCTGCATAATTACTGGCATGGAGAAATCAGCGTGTAGCTGTGTGCAGTGGGATATGACTGTGACAAATGTAGTTCAGCATTAAATGTCAAACATCTGATCCATGTTATCTGTGTTCTGTACAGTAGTGTGTACAATGTCTGTTTGGGGGAGTAGCCATACGGTTATATAAACATGGATGTGACAGAATAACAAATGCATGATAGTCATATTAATGTGAAGCTTAGCACTGGCAACAGCTGTACCAGGCTAGTATGCTAATCTAGCATTTGCAGCTATATATACACTCTCTAATATTACTGTGTGCTCACATGTGACACCTGTTCATGTTGCAGCAAGGCCCAAGAGGTCAGCCTTGAGGTACACGAACTTACAACAGTGTCAACCTTGTGTGTGTATGGCACACACATACGGAAAGATCTGTCTGTGTCAGATATATTATCATCTGTACATGTGCATAGTGCAAGGGACATACTGCAACTGTTTGTGAAGGGTGGACATATATATGTTGTTGAAGGTTGTTATGGGCATATTTCTATGTAGGTTGTAGTGTGTGGCAAACAAGACAGCATACAGTGCTGGTATATGACATGTGGTGGTTAAACACTGTGGGTATGATTCATCAGGTTTACAGTGTTGCAGCCAGTGAGGCCTGCTAAAACTACATGGGCTGAGAACATCTTCAATGCATTCCGCACAACACTGTGTAATATTATGACATAACTGTATACCTCACAACGTTTACATAATTGATATCCCCACCATGAAAGGTGGACTGTATATGTGCCTATATGTATATCTATTTCTACACCAATGGATGTTTATATGTATGTGTGTGTGTGTGTGTGTGTGTGTGTGTGTGTGTGTGTGTGTGTATATATATATATATATATATATATATATATATATATATATATATATATATATATATATATATATATATATATATATATATATATATATATATATATATATATATATATATATATGTATATATATATATATATATATATATATATATATATATATATATATATATATATATATATATATATATATATATGGAGAGAGAGAGAGAGAGAGAGACAGGGTCATATTTACTGCAACACATGCCTGGTGACAAAGCCATGGACTCAAGCTCAATGTTGACATTGCATTGGCATCCCTTCTTGCAAAAACTCTGTACCCATGAACTACCACATAGGTGGTAGTCTACTTAACACCGAAGGTGTGATAAGAGACCATGGGACACAGGTGGATAGTAGTCTCCCCTTTGATAATCACAGTGCCACACTAGTCATGTCATCTGTCTATGTGGCACACGTCATCACACAAGGTGTGTCATCCAGGGAAATATAGGTCAGTGTTCCCCTCTACTCATCACAGATAAAGCCCATTATAGAGTACAATGCCCCATGTGGTATGTACCTCACAAGACATCTACAGCAACTGGAAACAACACAGACATACCTCACAAAGAGTAATACCAGCCTCAAACAGCTGCCCTATGCAGACCGTCTCACCCACCCACAGCTAGACTGTGTTGCATACCGCCTACCCAGAGGTGACCTCTGCCTAACATACTAAGCTATGTCAAACCCAGAGCTGTTGGACATGCTCCACGTAAACAGATCACAATCCCTACAAGCTACATGCTCTAGGGACCTAAACCTTGTGACCTCAATAAACAGCACATGCTGGAGGGATAGATTCCTATCTCAGAGACATCCCATACTCTGGAACAAACCACCTATCAATAGCAAACAAAGCTCCTAATTAGCAGTCGTCATAAATAATCCTGATGATTGTATGGGAGATAGGAAATACACCCCGGGAATCACCTCTGTGGCTCTGCTTGATAGGGCCACATGAAACGTAATTACCTGTGTGTCAAAGGCCAAGGTAGCATATGGCTAGACTTCTATAGGCCCTAGTGCCAATAGCCTATTACCTACCTATGAACTGATACACACCCACATGTACATGTTGCAATAATTGCTATGTGTAGTTGACTGAGTGTGATGGTGAATGTGTTGATGAATGTGTCAGATTTCTGTATATGTGTGATAGCTTAGTGGGAAGCTGTTTCTGTCATGATATTATGTGTCCTAGCTGTGATCCCAGCAAAAGATGTGTATGCAATTGCTAGGTGGAAAAAGCAGTATGCCATAGGTCTGTCGTAGTCCCTTGGAGTCGACTGGGGTGTCCCATTGTAGGCTAAAGCAGTACATGTATGCTTATTGAGTGTTACTGCTGGTGAATCCAACTCCTGTATGAAATGTAGTACTACCTGAAGCTGTATGCCTAAACAGCACAGTATGGTGTATGTTCACATTTCTTGGAACCACTGTTTTGCGTGTTCCCTGTAGTCCTCACAGATTACATACATCAGGCATAAGGTTTTGTAACTACTGACACACAGTACTGTATGGTATGCAGGTAAAGATCATCTGGATTGCCATACCTTTGTGTCTGGTATATATGTCTGATATGTGTGTGGGTATGCCTGTCCCATGGCCTCGGTCATATGTGTGTTACAGGAAATAGGTGCGTATCTAGCAACATGTATAGTCTAGTACAGCAGTATGCCACCTATATCAACGAATGTGCACATATGTTAGGCAGAGGTTTGCCATCAATGACTAGTGTGGTATACTGGTAATACTGTAACTGGACTTTACAATCATTGCAATGGATTACATATTTCTTGATGCATTAGCTTGATATATACCTCCTGTGGCTAGGTGGTGCATTGTGTCACATACAGTGTGCCATGTACTGTTGTATAGCCTTTACATACTGGTTTATCTTTGTTGCTGTGCAAAACATGGTTTGATATATAGAGTGTGCCAGGCACTGTCAGGCAGTTGTGGGCTGAGCACTGATATGTGGTATTGAAAGTGTGTATCCTCTGACAGCCAATAGGTTGCTATATATGGCAGTTAATTGATATCTTTACTTTAGAATGTTAAGTGTGCCACATGACTTGCTCACACATATTGTTTCATTGTCTTCCAGGGTCATGGCCCACCATCGTAACCCCACCTATAGCCCCGGCAGAGGAGGAACAGATAACGACAAGCCTGGTGCAGTACTATGCCCTGCTGTTCTCCAGATCCAGCCAGGACCAGGATGAGTGGACTGCACTGTGGCAAGATCTTGTCCGTAGGGTAAATTACATAGGCATGCATAACTGGACATATGAGCAGGTACGCCATCACTGCAGTGATTTAGACATGTCTGGCAGCGTGTGTCTGATATCCATAGACAACAGCTTGCCACAGGTGGTGGGGTAGCCATCCATCCCCCCCTCACCAGAGTGGAGGAGCTGTTCCTGAGCCAGGTGGCTCCTGGCCAACAAGAACAACAACAAGTAACATGTATCATCATGGAGGCCAGAGCCACCCAGCAAGTTGACACGGAGTGTGCAGGTAACATGGCATAGCTGTAGACACTGTTACCTCTATTGGTAGAGCATGCTTATGTGAGATGTGTACTGTGTAGTTAGAAGATGTGGTGCCAAGTGTTGTGCAATACTAATAATTAGGAATATAATCTGTAGGCCTGTGACTGTCAATCATTGTACTACTGTAGCATTGCAAACACACAGTAGCAATGCCACAGTTGTTGCCACTGACAAACTGTCTCATATCCTTGTAGGTCCCTCTGGTGTGACAGCAAGGCAGCACACCCATGCTGGTGAGTGTGTTCTACATTTAATATTGCTAACTATATGTGTATGTCATAGGTGAGGTGCAGGCCATGTACACGTTTCACACCTATGCATAATGCATGCTGTGCATGTTTGCTGTGAGACTATGCACATCCCAGTAATGTGGGTAGCTGCCTAAAACACATACAATACACAGAGCATCCCACACAATTGTGGCAACACTGTAGTGGACATTGGATAGGTAGAGTCAATACACATGCACACAACATACACAATTTTGTCATACGCAGTACACATTAACATGCTATACATGGCCTATTCAGACACTCGCTGTAAGGTCACACTCCAGTATCCCAAATGTCATCCACACAGGACACATAATATACCTGAGTGGTAGATGCCTCTCATGTGGCTGTGCGACACTCTTCAACACGTAACACATTCATGTTAGGCAATGCCCCCTATTGGGCAGCATACAAACCCATGTAACAACTGGCTGTGAAATGGTGAATGTACAGCCATGAACACTTAACACACCTAACACTTTATTGTAAAGCTTTCGGGTCCAAACCCTTCATCAGTACATAGTAACTGTGTTTTCTCATAATTTAGAAAGGAGATGTAATTAAACCACATGCTTCAGCCAGCCTATCACTCTAACCACTAACTAAATTTTAAAGAAAAATGTTACTATCTAAAAGTATAATAGATGTAAAACATTTAGGACATCTAAAAACATATTAAACTATATAAAATAATTCACATCTATTTCTACAATAAACAAACATAAAAACATACCCTATATGCATATATATTCAAATACAAATTTATAATTCATCATAAAATCAGTTACTACTCATTTATAAAATTAGAATTAAACTTTCTCTCTTCGCTTTTTCATTAAGACAGGTTTTAAACTAACCGCAGTATTCAAACCTGGACTCATATCAGCCTGAAGTCTAATAATCCATTCAAATTCTTTTAATTCTAACACATTATTCATATCACCTTTCCTCACACCCATCTTTACTGTACATATAACTCTGAATTTGAATCTATGCCTTTCATCCTCATCAATGATATGTTTGGTCAATGCATTTGTTAATACCTTCCTTCTTATATCTGACTTATGCTCTATGATCCTCTCCCTTAATTTTCTGGTGGTCTTACCCACATAAAATGATGTGCATACCACACACATAGCTAGGTAGACCACCTGGGTTACATTACAGCTTGTCAAAGCTTCCAGGGTGAAAATTTCTCCACTCACTGGATGTATATAAGTACTATTGCCCTCATACAAATCATTGCAACAAGTACAGTTATAACATTTTCTTGTCCCAGTCCCTTTTTGTATGTGTTTGTTCTTTTCTTTAAAATCTTTATAACAAAGCTTTTGTTTTAGGGTCTCCAAATTCCTATAAGCATAACTTGGTCTATCACCTACTATTGATCTTATCTCAGGCATAGCCATTAAGATTGGCCAGTTTCTCTCTATTATATCTCGTACATTACTCGTATTAAGATTATATGTAGTGAGGTATCTGACTACTTTATTATCCCCATGTGTCAATGTCCCATAACTCTCTACTCCTCCACTAAAACTGGTTTATACTTATTCTCTCTTCCCCTTAGTACGTCCTCATAGACACTGTCTACAATATATCTCGGGTAACCATTCCTTTCAAACTCTTGAATCATTACCATAGCTTGTTCCTTAAAATTACTGTCTATGGTATTCAATTTACTTGTTCTGATTAATTGCGCTTTCAATACCCCTTTGAATGTATGTGGTGCATGCATACTGTCCCTATTAATGTATCTAGAGGCATCTACCTCTTTTTTATATATCATGGACTCCAGTCTATTCTCATTCCTATATAAATGTACATCCAAATAGTTTATACATTGATCTGACGCTTCCATTTTAAACCTCAGAAACTCAGTAGAGTCATTAAGGTATTGCACATAACTATTTAAATCTGATAAAGAACCACTCCAAATCATAAAACAATCATCTACAAACCTTTTGTAGAATCTAACATTCTCATTCATTCCATTCACATCATCAAGTATAACGCGTTTTTCCCACTCATATAGTACCAAATTAGCATAGGTGTTAGCTATGGGAGTGCTCATTGCTACACCTGTAAGCTGTAAATATGGTTCTTTATCAAATATAAAAATGTTATTCGTTAGCACTGTCTCAAGTAGGGTACAAATATTTTCAATCTCCCTACCATACATTTTAACTTCATTATTCAAGAAATCACGAATAGCATTGAATCCATATTCATTAGGGATAACAGTAAATAATGAAGTAATGTCCAAAGATACCATAATATAATTTTCTCCTCCATGATTTAGTTGCCAGTTATATAAATCACATAGAAAGTTATTAGTATCCTTCAATACTGTGGAACATCCTCCTAAGTACTTTCCTAACACTGTTTGTAAATATTTAGAAATAGGCTCGGTCACCCATCCACCCCTGAGACTATAGGTCTCAGTGGCAGATCCCCCAAACATTTATGAATCTTGGGGATACCATAAATCTGTGGTATCCTGGGACATGGTACACTTAATCATTAAACAAATCTATATTTATATCATTACTGAGTTGTAGTTCATATATTGTCATATTCACCTCAGTTATATGTCTCTGAACTTCACTAAAAGAATTTTTTTTAAAAGTGCATGTTTCATTCAAAATTTTTGTAAAATTCATTATATAAGCATCCTTTTCCATTATTACCACTGATCACCTTTGTCAGCCTGCTTTATTACTATATCATCATATCCTTGCAGATCTTTCATGGCTACATACATTATATGATTTACTTCTACTCTTTTTCCTATAATAAAGTTTCAGTTCACGCTCAACAATATTGGAGTAGGCAGATAATATAGGGCACAAAACCGGTGAAAAAACACTCAATTTTGTACACATTGGCGAAAAATTAACTTTAAACTAATTTGTCGTAAAAATAATTTCAAGTCCGTTATAGCCAGGACTACATCATCCGTTGTATTAGGGATGAATTTCAATCCCTTACTTAAAACTGCTAGTTGTGCTTCAGTTAATACTAAATTTGAAAGATTAACAGTACCTTTTGTCATTTGTATGAGCGTCTGCTCACTTTGTTGTTGACTACCGGACTGCTGTTCTTCCTCTTGATACCTAAATTGGACTGCTGGGTCTGCCACTGCAATTGCAAACCCTTCTGCATGGACTGTATCGATATTTTTCTGGCTGTTTTAGCTGGAATGGAGAAAAAGAAGTAATCTCCCTCTGTATGTTCTTTCCTTTAATGTTCTCTTTAATATTACTCGGACTGCCGGACATAGTCAGTTCCCTCACCTTAGGACATATGGCATCATCTCCCTTGGCATCACTATTGCGTTCTAATAGAATCGGTGCACTATCCACCCCTTTCCTTAGTATGTAGAGTCTGTCGTTGATTGGTTGTTTCTGAAGTTGTAGCGACGGCATTCTGTTTTGGACCTCTTTGATTGGCCGATAAGTCTGCCGGCATCTCTTGCAGCTCAAAAGTATCTAGTTGATCAAGGGAATTAATTCCTCTACTTTTTGCAGTCAATATTTTATCTTTAGAGGACGAAAAGTAGTTTTCATTCTTTGGTCAAGAAAAAATATGATTATTTTTAAAATCATTAACATCCCTTTGTATTTTATTTTTTTTTCTCTGCTGAAGTTTCAGATCTAATGTATAAAGACGAGTCAAAACAGTCTGATATAGTTCAGAAAATTCTGCGAAGCACGGCAAATTAACAATAGTGTTTACCAGCATTTCTATCTCCTCCAACAGCTTATTTTCAACAGGTTCAAAAAATGTATTCATAAGTCTCATATAGTCTGCACTCAATTTCAAGTTTAATTGTTGCCACTGCACTAGAAGTTCATTATATGTGTTAGCATATGATGACATCTTTAGAATCCTTAACCCTCTTGGTACTATACCCAACTCCAAATAAGCCTGAAAGCTTAACTGTTGCCATTGGAGTTGCTTGTAAGTATGTACTTTCTTTTCCAGAACCATCAGTTTCTCTTTAAACTCCTCCACCTTTTGGTCAATGGTTACCTGTGTAGGAGTTACATCAAATATAATTTTCAGCAGTGGATTTTCCTGTAGTTATAACAATTTTTTCACAGAACCATTTGGTTCTCTCATTATACTCTCCATAGCATGCAAATAATTTCTTAACTGGCTGGTGATGGTGAATTTAGCCATGGTACTGCAGTTTTGGTACAGCATGGTATGTGCCGGTCTGGTACACATTAGTAGCCGTGAGTAACGACATGATGCTGCATGATGATGGCTCATGGTACTACACCCCATTCAGTTGCAGTGACCACAGTACCACACATAGCATTAACTGCTATGCACCTCAAGGTTGTGTGTGTGCAAACATATGCACCGATACACAATATGCATAGCAATCACCATTTGTACAATGTGGCACATATATGTCTTGTAATGCTATTGAGTGTATAGGTCACATGACACACACTGTGTAGGTGTGATGTTTAATGTTGCAGTTGTGTTGTAGCATGCCATGTCATGGCTGGCACTGGCATGTCCACAATATGTCCTACACTCACCATAACCACTATACAATGGCTATGATGAGCAATGGTATTCCATCAGGTATACATGCACCACTCATCCTGTGTGTATACATAGCATGCGTGTGCTAAACCTGTGTCCACAATTATCTGCTAAAGACACAGATGCTCTAATCAGAAATGGATATCTATGTGACACACAGATACACATCCAGCCATGGTATGTATACCTGTGAGTGATGGTGCACAGGGCATTGCAGAGCTTTTAATACTTGCACAGCAATGTTGTGTCCATGTACACATTGTGTTCCAGGGTGAGGCCAATCACTGAACAACAACACACATGCATCAAAGCCATGTATACTGTTATTAGCAAATGCTGTCTACACCCACACTGTATGCTGTTGAGCAACACACGTCCTGCATGCTGACACATGTGATATAACTGTTTGCCTTGTGATACTGTACCCCACCATCACCTGCTATTGAGTATGTTCTGGATTTCTGGTGGTGGTGTGTGTGTGTGTGTGTGTGTGTGTGTGTGTGTGTGTGTGTGTGTGTGTGTGTGTGTGTGTGGGTGTGTGTGTGTGAGTGTGTTTTAGTGAAGAGTGCATTTGTGTGCATGTGTGCATGTGTTCATGTGTGCATGTGTGCATGTGTTCATGTGTATATGTGTGCATGTGTGCATGTGTTCATGTGTTCATGGGTGCATGTGTGCATATGTGCCGACATCATGTACAGGTCGTAAAGTGTGTTTCCTGTCTTCCTCTCACAGGTGCTTACTTTGGGCTGGTTCACTGCAGCGGGGAAACTAATGTCACTGAGCAAAATAGTGAAGATGATGTTAGGTGTGTTGAGGCACAGGCATGTTTGCCAGGGTCTGTCATTGGGCCACCAATCGACAGTACACAAGTGTCCACCCCATTCGTGCATGCAGTCATAATGCCAATACATCCATCACAAATGCCCTTATCTGAGGGACAGCATACAGTCAGCATTGGCCAGGACAATGTGGTATCCATGGCACATGCATCCCGACACAGCAGCCGTACCCAGATGTCTGGAAGGGTACCACATAGGCAGATGTCCAAGGGTTCTTGGAGCATTGCTGCTCATCATGCCACTGCCAGATGTGCCACAAGTCTTACAACCTCACACATGTTCCAGGCTGTCATGGAAGCACAGGCACATATGGAATGGTATACCAGACAGGGACTAAGGGCACAGAAGGCACATAACACTGCCGTAATTGACAGTATACATGACCTAGCAGGTGCCATCGGTAATTACACTGAGGTCACTGATAGACGTTGGGGATAGACATTAGATGTCCTCCGCAATGTCATGTTCATGTGTCAGGACAGTGCGGGATGGTTGAGTCGTCGACGTGAACGTTTGCCAGCAACATCAGCAAGTCATCCTCAAGTCACAGCCGCTCCCATAGTGCCAGTACCAGCCCCAGCAATGTTGGGGGTGGGCTGTCCATAGAACGTCCAAGAAGACCACACGTGGCTCTGGACAGTCCCAGCAGGGACCTGGGTCCTGTGTACATCCATCTACCTCTGGGGATAGTACCCAGTCTGGCTTAGTACCTGATAGTGTCAGTAGCACCCCTGCCAGGCAGAGGTACTGTATCCATGGCCAGAGATGGTGATCTGTAAAAGCCTGGCAGGTACAGTCTGTGGCTGTCCCACAAATACCCGTTTATGGCAGCCACATGGTGGAACTGTGTGCATGCAGACACACACACACATGAACCAGACACATAGGGCTAACACATACCCACA
This sequence comes from Protopterus annectens, assembly GCF_019279795.1. Lineage (NCBI taxonomy): Eukaryota > Metazoa > Chordata > Ceratodontiformes > Protopteridae > Protopterus > Protopterus annectens. The sequence goes on along the minus strand of NC_056743.1, from coordinate 1,648,848,663 downwards.
GACATTACATCAACATTGGCCCATAGCAGTACTCTTGCCCCTCACACACACACACACACACACACACACACACACACACACACACACACACACACACACACACACAAACACACACATACATGTCGATTGGATGGCTCACTGTAGGCCTCTGGCAAACCAACAACACACCCTGTGCATATGATGAAACCTGTGCCACCTCCTGTCATCTGTAACATTGATGCAGGAACAGGCTATCATGGTGCTGATGCACAGGTTGACTTTATAGCAGTATAGCAATGTTACCATGTTGTCAGCAGTAGAGTGTAATGATATGCTTGAAGGTGTAGCTGAGCAGGCTTGATGCATTAAAGCTATGATTGTCATTGTAGTATTGTTTACACCAGTGTTAGTTAAAATAGTGTATTGTCCGCCCACGTACCACTTGGCTTATGTGTGTAGTATTGGCAGCATGTGTTAGAGAGTGGACAGTATGTGTGGGATGTGTGTAGCACAGATTTGCAGGTGTACATTTGTGAATATGGTGGAGGTGCACTGTCTGCATGTACGTGCATAGTGGACACATGGGCAGGATGACATGCCCTGTATTACACAGTAACACTCCATAGTTTCTATTGGTGGCCAGTATGCATTGTACTACACACATTTCGGAACCTGACTACACATGTGTGTATGACATGGTCTGACACTGTGCTGTGGGTGATACTGTTACTATCTGTCATTGTTTTGCATTCTGGTAGTATACATAACTTCAACAGCCTGACCATAACCAATCGTTAGATGATGTCTTGACAACTGACACACAGATGTAGGACACACAGCAACATTTGGATCCTTCAGGTACTATACTATGCCAGTAGCCAGTGGTATTCACCTGCACCCATTACTGAGACCACTCCTGTTTGGCATATAGCTCTCTTAGGTACAAGCAATCACAGAAGGGATATGTCCGTCCATGTCTGGTAATGCATACTGTGGCCTATAATGCATTCTCCAGATGACACACATATCCTCCACAAGGGTATCATACAGACAGATAACTGTTGTTAAACTCATTCTGTAAAGCTATAAGCCAAACTAAGCATAGTCATCCACCTTTACGGAACATAGTATCCCCACAGTACCACACAGGTAGTAGCCAACAACATGATGAACACGTACCAATGTGTACATGCAACCAAGTGTTACGTCATCTCTCCTTTGATAATCACATTTCCTAAGGTATTTTGAAATTCCTCGGTGGATCACATAAGCAATAAGGGGTCTGCATGCATATCCACAGAGGTTGTTGTACACCTATAATGAATAGTCATCATTGACAGACTTTGCTGTGTTTGAACAGTCTGACATATAGCTCGGCCATAAACCCACACTCACACAATTCAATAGAAACCGTAATAAGTGTGTGTGTGACATGGATGACCTAGGCCAGGGATCACTGCAGTGGCTGGCCTTGTCACAAGCATACAGATGTGACCTAATGTCTGGGAAGCAGCAGCACAGTCTGGCAAAGATGACAGCTGTGTTCTTGGAGAAAGCAGAGTTCCCACACATGCAATAATTGAGGTAACATGTACGTATATGTATTTGTCACACAGCTACCTCACATGTGCAATGCATACTGATATGTCATACAGTAGTAAAAGCAAAACCCACAACACTTTGACCAACAGTGTCACACACATACTCACTGAGTGCAAGATTAAAACCCCTACCTAACTACTTCATAATACTAGAGAAATACTCATTAATATGACGTGCTATATACATTACTGGGAGGTCTCTTTTCCACAGGTATATTTGTAGGATGGTGACATCATCAGACTTGACAAAGATAAGTATACCACTTGTAAGGTGTTCTACTACTCTACAAAAAGGTTGCACCTCTCCAAGGTTATTACACACAAACAGGTGTCAACTGCAGGATTCAAAACCCTATCTGACTACTTCATGACACTAGAGAAGTACACATTAACACAACGTGCTATACACATTATTGGGATGTCTTTTTTCCACATGTATATTTGTAGGAAAGTGACATTATCAGACTTGACAAAGATAAGTATACCACTTGTAAGGTGTTCTACTACTCAACAAAAAGGTTGGTCCTCTCCAAGGTAATTACACACAAGTGTCAAGTGCAGGATGCAAACCCCTATCTGTCTACTTCATGATACTGGAAGACTACGCATTAACATGACATGCTACACACATTACTGGGATGTTTCTTTTCCACAGGTATATTTGTAGGATGCTGACATCATCAGACTTGACAAAGATAAGTATACCACTTGTAAGGTGTTCTACTACTCTACAAAAAGGTTGCTCCTCTCCAAGGTAATTATACACAAACACAGGTGTCAAGTGCGGTATTCAAACCCCTATCTAGCTACTTCATGATACTAGAGAAGTACACATTAGAATGACGTCCTATACACATTACTGGGATGTCTCTTTTTCACAGGTATATTTGTAGGATGGTGACATCATCAGACTTGACAAAGATAAGTATACCACTTGTAAGATATTCTACTACTCTACAGTAAGGTTGCTCCTCTCCAAGGTAATTACACATAAACACATGGGTGTCAAGTGTAGGACTCAATCCCCTACCTCATTACTTCATGATACTAGAGGAATATGCATTAACACGACACGCTATACACATTAGTGTGAGCTCTTCTTTCCACAGGTATATTTGTAGGATGGTGACATCATCAGACTAGACAAAGTGGGTTACATTAGGTGACATTAGGTGGGCTACATAGAAGGAATATCTAAACACTTTGGCCATGTGATCATAAAAGGGGAGTTTACTATCTACCTGTGTCTCCAGGGCCATAATGACTTTCTCCATACATACTGGATTACCGCCTATGTGGTAATTTGTGTGCACTTTGTTTTACCCAAAGGGGATGACTATACAGTCTTTGGCATTCAGCTTGAGGGCATTGTTTGACACCAGGTATCAGTCTCTGTAATAAATTCTGGAGGATGCCTATGTCAGCCATAGAGTCAATTATGGACCACAGTTAGCAGTCATCTGAAAACCTGCAAACCTGCTAATCTGCAAATCTGTTCAGCCATACACCTCCTGTGCTTGCCTGTACCTCTGAGCAGTATCTATTGAACAGGTGAGGTCCCAGGACCAAGACCTGTGGAATGCCATTTGTGACTGGCTTGGAGTCGGACATGGCACCCGCAACTCTGAGCGTTCCACTTTGGTCTTGGGAAGTGTGCAGTTTGCTTTTGAAAATGTCTTCACAGTGGTTTCATTGATTGGGTGGGGGGGGGGGGGATGTGGATGTCCAGTGTGATTACTTTATGATCTGATATTACCAGTGAGGGGTTTATCTCTGTTGTGGAACACTGGTACCCCATGTTGGTAATGATCATGTCCAGTATGTTGTCACCTGTAGTGGGCATGGTGACCAGCTGTTCCAGGGTGTTAGAGTTTTTAAACTCTAGGAAACATTGGGCAAAGGACGTTGTACATGAGTAATTGTCCCACTCGGTGTTTGGGTAGTTGTAATCTCCTCATATAATGAAGTTTGATAGGACCTTTATATTTTCCACTGTTCTCAGGAATACTGAGTGAGGTTCCTGAGACAAGGTACATGATCTGTTGCAGGCTACAATCTGATGAGCAGCTTTGCCCAATGTTAGTTGCACTTGCATGGTCTCCAAGGCCTCATGCTGTTTCACTAACCTGAAGGTGTGGGTATCCATAAGGTAAATTGGTACACCCCTTCCTTTTGTATTTTACTCGTGGTTTTGGGTCCGAAGGTCAGAGGGATTGTGAGTGTTTTACATGGAGCATGTCCAACAGCTCTGTGTTTGACATAACTTTGTATGTTAGGTAGTGAACACCTCCGAGTAGGCGATATGCAAGGGAGTACGGATGGAGCATTTTGAGATGGTCTGTGTATGGCATGTATTTCAGGCTGCTAATGCTATTTGTGAGGTATTGCTGCAGGCTTTTCAGTTGTAGTTGTCTTGTGAGGTACATAGCAGAAGAGGCATTGTACTCTATTATAGTTCTAGTGAGTGATGAGTGGAGGGGAACAATGTCCTCTTCTATTCTGCATGAGACACATTTTGTGATGAGGTGTGCCACATAGGAGGGTTTCTTGACTACTGTGGGAATGTGATTATCACAGTTGTGTCCACTGTCAACCTGTGACCCAAGGTCTCTTGTCACACTTTCAGTGTGAAGTATACTGCCACCTATGTTGTAGTTCTTGGCTACAGAGTTTTTAACAAAGGGGATGACAATGCACCTTTTGGAAATGAGCTAGAGCCCATGGCTTTGACAACAGCCATCTGTCTCAGTGAGGCCCTTTTGTAGGATGCCCACATCTTTAGTGTTTACAGTTATGGCTCCTAGTTTGCAGTCCTCTGGAAACTTCAGTAGCCACAGACCTTCCATGTTAAAGTTTACTTCAGGGAAGTAGATAGTACACAGCCTGGGAAGTTATCTGGTCCCATGGCTGCTGTGATACTGGCTTTGGAGAGTGTTTTTTACCTGTGCAGCCATGATGACAGCAACTTTGCAGTCTTCCATTATAGAAATGTGCTCTTTCATGGGTGAGAGGGGGTAAAGTTAACACTGATCCTTTCTGTCAGGATGTTGGCAATATCATTTGGGTCTGTATATTTAGTGCCATTGAGCTGTAACTGAGTACAGATTTGAGTGTAGCCATGACATGGACCTGTATGTTGGGCAGAGATCTCCTGAGTAGACAGTATACAACAGAGTACAGATTGAGTTACATTCAGTCTTGTTGCATGGGGCAACTATTTGAGACCAGTAATCCTCTTGTTAAGGTACTTCAGTGTTCTTTCTGGCTGCTGAACGTGCCTAGTCAGATTCATCGCAAGTGTGTTGTGGTACTCTCTGATGGGTCTGATGACTGCTGAGTGTGAACCTCCTTTGACCTACATGCACAGACCTTGGCAGTTTGTGTGAACACATAGCATGGTTTTCTAACCACTTTGTGATGTGTTTGTAGAAGTAGAGATGACTATCCACATTTGTCCATAGATCCCTTATTATCACATCCGTATTTAGTCTAAGTGTGTGAGCATGCCCAGTATGACCTTTCAGTATGTTGCTGCCTGACATTTGTTTCGTTTCTTTAAGTGTGTGAGCATGCCCAGTATGACCTTTCAGTGTGATGCTGAATGAAATCCACTACATTTGTTGGAGTGTGTGAGCACGCTCGGTATACACATTTATACTATATGTGTATGGAAAAATCAAGTTGTATTTTTACAGCAGGGCTCACCTTTGTGTCATAGATCAACAGGGATCATGCTGTGCCTGCAGGGCTTCCATGAGACACTTTGCATAGACTTATCAACATTTCTACATACAGGGGGGGTAGCTATTCTTTGTACATTTCTACCTGGGGGCACACCTGATTGTTACTGTGGGTGTGCATAGGATGAGGGTTTCATCTGACACTTATATACATTTGCTATGCCTGCACTGCTATGTACGGCACTCCATTTTAGTCTGTACTGTTGCCTATCATACTGGCTTGAGGCATACTACTATGCTACAGATCCTAGCATCCAATGTCATGTATATTAGATTGCGACTTCATAGCCTACACAACCCACATCACACCGCCTGGCCTGATTTTCTCTGTCTGCATAGGCCTGTGGGGGAGGTTACCCATATGCCTCTTTAGGGACATGATACAGCATTTCTTTATGTTTGCATTACTGTACAATGGTCCTGCTGTGTCTGTGCCACTGAAATGCTATCATGGCTTAGTGGTTCAGTACTGTGACTCTACTGCACAGTATTCTGGGTTCGAGCCCTATCACTGCTTTTTATTTTCATGCTGGGGAGACCAGACTGCTTAAGGAACAGTAAAGCAAATATGAGCATGTTTACCTGAATTTGCTCAACTTTGCATGAGTTTGCCCAACCTTGGCCAACATTGCTCACCGTTGCCCAACATTGTGCTAGTTAGCAAGGGCAGTTTTGTTTACATATACTAAATATTGGTAAATGCTGCTTAGCACTGCTTTATATAGCCTAAAACATGGCAATCATGCCTCCGGTGGTGCTGCAGGGCTGCCTATGTCGGATGCACATACTACAATCCCTATACATGTTTGGAAACAGGTAGTGTGAAGTAAGGTATCCCTTTTATTTTATGTGCGAGTCAGAGAGAGGTATCATTTCCGGGGTTCCTACTGAGCCAGTGTATGTGCTATGCATTGCCTCTTTGCCAAGGCCAAGGCATACTGGGCATACCTCCTTCTGCCTACTGGGGCAGGCTCAGGTTGTTCCTCCTCTGAGTCACGCTGTGCCTGTGCAGGCCTTGGCAATGGTGGGGGGCTGTTTGGCCCTGCCCCATTCTGTCCCTGCCGCAGCTGTTTTCACAGAATCATATTGTGTAGCATGGCACATAGTATGACAATTTGGGTACATGTAGTTGTTGAGTACTGCAAGTCTCCACCAGATGTGTCCAGGCACCAGAACCATGACTTGAGCATCCCAAACACATGCTCAATTACATTTCGTGTTTGTGCGTGTGCCTCATTATGGAATTCTTGTTCAGGTGTGTGTGCATTTCTGATGGGTGTCATCAGCCATGGCTCCAGTGCGTATCCAGCATCCCCCACTAGGTGACCGTCAGGGATGTCCCCATTGGCAAATGTCTGGTACAGCTGCGTCAGATGCCAGATATGGGAATTGTGGTAGCTTCCAGGGCAGCCAGCACACACATTCAGTGTTATATTGCACACAACCTGGCAGTTGATGGAGTGGAAGCCCTTGTGGTTGATGTAGGCTCTACCCCACTCATCGGCTGGTGCTTTGATGTCTATGTGTGTGCAGTCAATTGCACTCACTACCTCAGGGTATTCCGCTATTTGCTAGAAGAGATGCATATTGCTGGCCAATACCTCAAGGGAATTGGGGAAATATACATGATCTCCGACATGTGCTGACATGGCATTCAGGAACTGGTGCAGTACCCTGGATGCTGATGCCTGTGAAATCCCCATCATATCACCAGTTGATCTCTGGAAGGTACCTGTTGCTAGTATTCATAGGCCAACACATACCTTGGTTTCCACTGGGATAGGTTCCCCTCTGTTGGTTCTGTGTGTGAGGTGTCGCCTGCACAGCTCAACAATTTGCTGCAGGAGCTCTCTGTCCACTCTATTGCTCTCCACTATCTCCAGCTCATGTAGCCCCTGGTAGGTTACCCTGGGTCTGTACACTCTTCTCAGTCTCCTCACTGTGGGTTGCTCAGCAACATCCACAATGGCACCACCCTCAGCATCTTGCACATGTTGCTTTATAATAGCAATGGCAGCCCCTAACATTTTTTTGTCTCAGTTAAGCTTTTTAAGTTTTCACTTCTCTTTGTATACTGCAGTGTTGCAGGGTTTCTGAGTAAAACATGGGGGAATGTTGTTTGCAAAGTTTTAATTTCTGGGCTGGGCTGGGCTAGTGTACTGCCTGTGTAACTGGCTGATTCTGATTGATTTCACCTGGCAGCTCTGCTAGTTCTCCTTGGTTAACTTCCTACTACTACTTTTCCTTCCTTTTCCCTTTCTGTTTCCACAGGGGGCAGCGCCACGCAAACAAGCGCAAACACGCACACACAGCCTTACACAGGCTTACACAGGCTTAGGCCGGTGCACATCCATGCACACAGGCTTAGACAGCCTTACACAGGCTTACACGGGTGCACACACGTGCTCACAGGCTTACACGGGTTTACAAATGAGCACACGTGCCCGCACACAGTGTAAGCATCTTTGTAAGAAACTTTGGTGGTAGCCACGGCGTACATCTTTGGTTTCTGGGTTTCAGTTCAGACAACTTTAGACACGCCTCTTCCAGTCCTGAGTAACTCACAGCAAACACATGCCACTCTGCTCCAATAAGCTTACAGTCTTTGATACATACCCCATCATGATGTCACCTGTCTTCTACTCTGTTACTCCCCTAATCCTACTCTTATACTCTAGGGACATGGTTCACATGGCAGGGAAAACTGGGATTCACTATCCTTATACTCATTTGCATAGGATTGCCTACTAATGCTTAGTTACATCTCTCAGACTGAGCTTCCCCCCTTAGCAACCACTACTCAGTAGCCATGTTGTCTTCAGCCTGTCATTCACCTGCATGGCAGATGGATATTTTTAATAAAATGCCTATTTTTGGCTTTTAGTTTTTTTTTTCTGTTTTTTAGAGCGCCGGACGTTTGCGTGGCACTGCGCTACGCTTAAACATCGGAGATCGGGGAAAAAAATATTTTTTATTATTTTGCAACACATATAAATGCCAATGGCCTTATATTTGGCCATTGGCATGCTTCCTCAACTGGATGCATCCTTTATTTGGAGCTGTCATTGCTCCGTTTTGCTATTTGCCGAACGGTACTCAGTTACCAATGAAGTACATTTCTGCAAATAACACTACTCTTACTCGGACAGGTTAGTGTTTCCTGGATCGCAAATTTACCTCATTTGCATAGCTTTCAGCAGCAAATGAGGTAATTTGCATAACCTAACACTTTTTGTGCAAGAGTCATTTTAGGAGCTCTCATGCACACCCCTGCCGGCTGTTCCTGGATCGCTCGACAGACATATTGACTGTCTGGAGTCTTATTCTACTCTTAGACTCCGTGCAAGCCTTCATGAATCTGGCCCACTGTGTTTACTGTGACTTATAAAATTCAGTTTAAGACCTAAAACCTAAAGATTACTTCCACTATAAAAAATAGTTTGTGCTGAAGGGTTTGCCATTTATACTTCTTTCATAACCCCTATGATTCCAGAGATATGGGCATTGGTTTGAAATATGAGAACATAATTTGATCCTGTCATAAAGAGTAGGCTCTGTCCATCAGAAGTTACAGTGCAAACTTCCTGAGGTCCATTGGAGTGAATGAGTTAAGAGATGTATGGATGCACTTCATCACCATATGTGGTGTTCATTAGGTGCAATCTTAAAAGTATTTAACATACAGATGATAGTTGCAGAATGCAGTTATATTAATTAATGTGCAGCTGTCTCTACTTATCTTTATTTTGCAGGCAGAAAGTTTGCTGGATTTCACCAAAAACTTTATGATAAGCAGGTTTTTAAAAGAATAGCCGGATTGCAGGTCCATCAATCTAATCAGAGATAAGAGTTGGGGCAAGACTTGCTGCTACCCTCTCAAAGGGTGCTCTTGGTATCTGCAAGGATTATAGCTCATGTGAAATTTTGGCCATGCTGGCAGTCTTCCATTACATTATAAAGTATAAATGAACTTTTTGGTGGTGTAGGGGATGAAGCAACAATGAGGCAACAGATGGTTGTGCTGGGAAAATGTTGCAAAATCAAAGGAACATGAACTAACATGGTTGCGATCCACTGAGATGGCTCTGTAAAGAAAAGGACAACAACTGTCCAGTTAGCAAAGTTGATTATCGGACGGGACAGTGGTACAAGGGTAGCATTGTCACCTCACAGGAAGCGGTTCTGTGGTTTGATTCTCAGCAGGAGTGCCTTCTGTGAGGAGTCTGCATGTCCACCTTGTGTTTGTATGGGTTTCCTCTGTGTGCTCTGGTTTCCTCTCATGTTACAATGACATGCTTCTGGAGTGTTTTCGCCCTGGGCCTGTGCTGAAAATTGGCTTTGTTTCAAGTCAGACTTTCCTGCTAAACAATAATAAACAAATTTACACTAAAATATTGAGCATGAGATTCACCTGTCCTTTTAGACAAATGTTTATTCTCAAAAATGTATACCATAATGTAGGAATCAGTGTCTGTAACAGCCACTTGGAACAGTGATAAAGACACTACAGTTTGAGACTCTTCTGTAGAGAGCATTACTAGACACAGACATCAACCCAACCCAGTTTTCAGCCCATATTTTAGGATGGAGTGGGCTTTAGATTTAGCAAAAGAGGTGATATCAATAGTGGTTTACAGTTATACAGGTAGATGGATATATATATGGCATCCATCCACTACATTAAATAAAATAATAATAAAAAAGATGAAAAAGAAAGATAATGTCTAAAGAGTGAAATGAAGATATGAAAAGTGGTTTAAGATGAAAGGCAAAGTAATCCACACAGGCATGTTAAAAAGTTTATTAACGTCTTCTAACGTATGTGCTTTCCCATATATAGTATGGTGGAGGCTTTTGCTATAGCCTCCCTTATCCAGACATAGTTTAATACATAACATGATTTTGATGAATTCACCTAATCATAATTTTTGGAATTTAAAATGTAGCACTGGAGTGGATAGCACCCCACCCTCCACCACTATTACCACCAGTGGGAATAGGTGAATACTCCTAATGGCATCATATTAGTTAATAAGATAGTGTGTAACACAGATGCTAGTTCTCACTGGCTTCATTGAGTGAGCACACTCCTCATCTCTCTCAGATATAGATATCATTGGTGTATACTAATATTGATATGGTTTATAATTATTGGCTGATGAAAGAACTGCCAGGTTAGTTATGGAGCTTGGTTAGACTGTTTAACAAAATCAGTAGAGATCAATGTTTAGAAATGCTTATGATATGAAGTTACAAAACTGGACAGAAATAAAGGCTTGATCACTGCTCAAGCTATGTGGGAATAATATAAGAATGTGATCGGTTATGGTAACACTTATTGACAACTGAATGCTGTACATAAAATCACAACTGAATGATGTATATCGAATTGAAGTTATCTGTGTGACGCCCATGCACTGGCCCAGTAATCAAGGAGCCTCAGTGCTCACCACTAGCACCAGTGAGGGGCAGGGACATTGGGAAGGATAACAAGTACACACACAGTAAAGTATAATTTCCATTAAGAGCACACAGAGATCACAGTTAGTCTGGAGTTGGTTTCTCCCTTTCTCTCCAGATCCCCAATAAGAATCTCCAATTGCACAGCTAAAGAGTACAGATCTCAGCCTAGTGGTTAAGCCAACACCTCTAGCACCCTTTCTGTCCAACCAGTCCTTTGTGTCCCTACCCAAGTAGCTGATACACAAACACACTTTGAGATATGAGGCACAGACACTCCTGGGGAAGGCTTGCACAGGTTCTCCAGCTATGCCCCCTTCTCTCCAGACTATAAGGTAGAAATCACTGCCACCAACCACTAATTTCAACTACTATAAGGCCCTTCCCAAGGGGTGACCAATTTCACTGTGCAATATTATTGTTATACAAATAGTAAGTGTGACCCAGGGCTAAAGCTATTGGAGTGGCTTGAACAGTATCACCAAATACATGTATCACCAAATAAGAGCTTAAATTACCATTACATAAAACAGCCACCTTTGAAAGTTTTAAAAATATTTAATAATAAATAATAAAAACACAAGACAATACTTATTACTTCAACACAATGACATTACAGAGTTCAGAAATCACAGGAAAATTCTTTAAAATGATACTGTAGAATGGTCTGACATAAATATAGAAAACAGCTAGACTAATCTGGCTATTTCTATCTATCTCTAAGAGAAATCACTGTCTAAATAAATATCTTACCTACAGAGCAAGCAAGTGCTGGTAAGTGGATGTTCTTTAGACAAAATTCAAAACACTCAAATCTTTCTCTGTAAGAAAGTCTTCAACTGATAAACACCTAGTACTGCTGAGTCATTTCACATTACATCATTTTTATCACTTCTTTAGTTCTCAGGCTAACAGAAACTCAAAATGTACATTTCTTAGTAAGCTGCAACTGGCCAGGAAGCCACAGCAATAAAAATACATTACACATGTAAAACCTTACTAATTATCTCTTAAATCAAGACAGCAGAAATAATTTCTTGGCCCAGGCATCCTGTATCCAAGCTTGAGATCAAACAGTTATACACTGCTTGACTTATCAGCTTTCTTCCAGCAGAGTGCATTGTGGTTACATTTTTGCAGCTCAGTACAACATATAGGGCCGGATTCATGATGGCTTCCACAGAGTGTACGAGTAGAGTAAGACTCCGTGTAGCCATCATGTCCAACGTGCGATCCAGGAACAGCTTGTAGGGGCGTGTAAGAGAGCTGCTAAAACATCTCCTACACTGACAGGGCTGGAATATGCAAATTACCTCACTTGCAGCCGAAAGGCATGCAAATGAGGTAAATTTGCGATCCAGGAAGCACAAACCTGTCCGAGTAGGATCCGTGTTAGCTGCAGAAATGTACTCAGTTGACAATTGAGTACCGTTCTGCAAATAGCGCAATAGAGCCTTGTCAGCTCCAAATAAAGGTTGCATATGGTTGAGGAAGCATGCCAATGGCCAAATATACTGCCATTGGAAATGTTCCCAGATGCAAAATTAAAATAAAAATACTTTTTTTTTCGGCGATTTCCGATGTTTAAGCGTAGCACAGCACCGCGCAAACGGGGTGTGCTAAAAAATCATAAAATAAGAAAATAAAAGCCATAAACGTGGAATCTATGAAAACTGTTAAATTACAATGTAAGGGGATAGCAGGCTGATGACAACATGGCAACCGAGCAGGGGTTGCTAAGGGGAGAAGCCCAGTCTAAGACATGTAACCAAGCATTAGTAGGCAATCCTATGTAAATGAGTGTTAGGATAGTGAATCGCACTTTTACATAGCAAATGAGCGCAGTCAGTGGAGTGTAGGAAAAGGATATGGGGAGTAACAGAGTAGGAGATAGGTGACATCAGTATGTATGAAAGTAGTGAAGGTCATAGGAGTAGAGTGGCATGTGTCAGCTGTCAGTTAGACATCATGGAAAGAGGTGTGTCAACAGGTAGGCCAGGGAAAGCCAAGAAATGGAAGGTGTATACTGTGGATAACACCAAAGTTTCTTGCTGAGCGGGTATGCGCGTGTGTGCACGCCTGTAAACCCGAGTAAGACAGAGTGCACGCGTGAAAGCATGAGTGTGCGCGTTTAAGCCGGAGTAAGCATGTATAAGGCTGTTTAAAGACCTGTAAGTGCATTTGAACTGGTGTGCGTGCATTTTAACCCAAATAAGCAAGTTGTAGTCCATCTAAGCATGTGTGCGCGTGTGTGAGCTGCTGTGAGCGTGTCTGCGCTTGTATGCGCGTCGCTCCCCCCTGAGAAAACAGAAAGGAAAAAGGAAGCACAACAAATAGTAGGAAGCTACAAGGGAATACTAGCAGAGCTAGCAGGTGAAAACAATCAGAATCAGGCAATTACACAGGCAGAACACTAGCCCAGCCCAGCACTTAAAACTCTGCAAACAACAGTGCAGTTTGTTTCTCCCAAGAGACACTGCAACACTGGAGTAAGCTACTAAAAGTGAAAACTGAAAAAGCTACACTCAGACAAAAAATGCTAGGGGCTGCCATTGCTGTTATAAGGCGACATATGCAACATGCTGAGGGTGGTGACAATGCAAATGCTGCCGGACAACCCACAGTGAGGAGATGGAGAAGTGTGTACAGGCCCAGGGTCACCTACCAGGGGTTACATGAGCTGGAGATAGTGGAGCGCTATAGAGTGGACAGGGACCTCCTGCAGCAAATTATTGAGCTGTGCAGGCAACGCCTCAGACACAGAACCAAAAGAGGGGAACCCATCCCAGTGGAAACCAAGGTATGTGTTGGCCTAAGAATACTAGCAACATGTACCTTCCAGAGACCAACTGGTGATATGATGGGGATATCACAGGCATCAGCATCCAGGGTACTGCACCAGTTCCTGGATGCCATGTCAGCACATTTCGATGATCATGTATATTTCCCCAATTCCCGTGAGGTATTGGCCAGCAATATCCGTCTCTTCCAGCAAATAGCAGAATACCCTGAGGTAGTGGGTGCAATAGACTGCACGCATATATGGATCAAAGCACCAGCCGGTGAGCGGGGTAGGGCCTACATTAACCACAAGGGCTTCCCCTCCATCAACTGCCAGGTCATGTGTGATTCCCAGGGTATAATAATGAATGTGTGTGCTGGCTGCCCTGGAAGCTACCATGATTCCCATATCTGGCATCTGACTCAACTGTACCAGACATGTGCTGTGTGTACATGTGGGGACATCCCACATGGTCACTTAATGGGTGATGCTGGCTATGCATTGGAACTGTGGCTGATGAAACCCATTAGAAACGCACACACACCTGAACAGAAATGCCATAATGAGGCACATGCACAAACACAAAATGTAATTGAGCGTGTGTTTGGGTTGCTCAAGTCACAGTTCGGGTGTCTGGACACATCTGGTGGAGCCTTGCAATACTCAGCAACTACATGTACCCAAATTGTCATGGTATGTGCTATGCTACATAATATGATTCTGCAAAAACAGCTGCAGCAGGACCAGCATAGGCCTGGGCCAAACAGCCCCTCACCATTGCCAAGGCCATCACAGGCAGAGCGTGACTCAGAGGAGGAACAACCTGAGCCTGCCCCAGTAGGCAGAAGGAGGCATGCCCAGTATGCCTTGGCCTTGGCAAAGAGGCAATGCATAGCACATACACTGGCTCAGTAGGAACCCTGGAAATGACAACTCTCTCTGACTCCCACATATAGTGAAAGGGATGCCTAAGTTGACACAACCTGCTTTCAAACATGTGCAGGGAGTGTAGTATGTGCATCCGACATAGGCAGCCCTGCAGCACCACCTGAGGCATGATTGCCATGTGTTAAGCAATGTAAGGTAGTGCTAAACAGCATTTACCACCATGTAGTATATGCAAACTTGATGACCTTGAGTATCATCCTACCCTCACCAAATGTGATGCCACAATATGAAGACAAGATGATCAATTACAACAATTGGCTTAAGTATTGGTGTCAGTGAAAGGGGATCCAATGTCTGTCAGCCTGGGATGATATGTTCGACAAGACATGATGCTTTGCTAGGGATGGCTTTCACCTATCACCTGTGGCCTTTTGGATATTGCCAAAGGCTCTTGTCACCCCCATAGTGCCTTTTTTAGGTAAGGCTCAAAAGACAAACCCACCTCCATAGATATCACAAGGGATAAGAAACTAGAAGTAATGCTACTCAATGCCAAAAGTCTAAACTGCAAGATGCACGCACTCCAAGCTCTCCTCAGCATGGAGAATGTTGATATCTGTGCAGTAACAGAAACCTGGTTCAAGGCTCCCAAGAGCATCCTAGCACTAACAGGTTACACCTCATACCATGCTTTACAGCCACAAAACATGGAACAAACTACAAAACGAGGGTGAGTATCAATATTTGTCAAAGATACCCACACCCCCAGGTTGGTGGCACAGCATGAAGCACCAGAGACTATCCATATGCAACTAACAGTGGGTAAAACTGCCTTCCAGTTCATAGCCTGCTACAGACCACCATCCTAAACCCAGGAACCACACTTGGCTGACTGGAGAGCACATGAAAATATGAAGGTCTCCCCAAACACCATTATATTGTGCGACTTCAACTACCCAAACATAGAGTGGGAGCATTACCCTAGCTGCAACACCCTAGCCCAAAGGTTCCTAGAATTTATAAACTCAAATGCTATGGAACAACTTGCTACCTCTCCCACAAGAGGGGAAAACATACTGGATCTGATCATCACCAACATGGGGACTCTATGCCCAAGACCAGAAGTGTATCCCTCACTGGTAAGATCAGACCATAGAGTACTCTCACTGGATATTCACATCCCGACCCCAGCCCATGGCCAGAAAACCACAGTGAAAAATGTTCACTAAAGCAAATGTCACACTCCTCAAAACGGAGGTGGAATCCTTCACAGAAACTGTGCCTGTAGAAAATATGGCCCAGACCTCAGAACCCTTTGTAAAGGCAATATATGAACACCTTCAGGAATGCATGGATCATGCAATCCCAAATAAGTCCAAGATCCAATCCTCCAAAGGCAGGCATCCTGTCTGGTGGACCCCAGCCATAAAAAAACATACAATACAAGGAGGAAGCTACTATATGATAGAGCAAAATCCCAAAAAGGGAAGGCATCTCTGATCAGTATTATTGAAAAACTATGGCTACACATAAAATCGTCTAAGGCCATCTTTGAGATAAAAATTGTACAGGACACTAAGGATAATCACAAGGCTTTCTTTAGTTATGGTAGAAACCTGGGTGGGAATTCCCAGATATGCTCAGAATTAGTCCAAAATGACAAACAATACACCAAACCCACAGACATTGCCAACATCCGAGCTGACAGGTTCAGTGCAAACTCCCCACCCCCCACCAAAAGGGCAAATATCTATCCCAGCAGAGTGATGGCCCCCTGACATCTCAGATGCTCAGGTAACAGCCAGCCTCTCCAAAGCAAAACACACAACATCAATGGGACCAGACAGTGTCCTGGGCTGTGTCCAACATGAACCCCAAGAAGAATTGAACACAAACATAAAACCACTGTTCAATCTCAGCCTTACCACATGATATGTACACAAAGAACAGTGTACAGCAACAGTGGTCCCTCTCCACAAAGGTGGTGCCTCAATGGATACTGCAAACTATTGACCCAGAAGCCTGATTAGCTTGGTCTGCAATGCTATGGAAAGGATCATCATGGACCTCAGAAATAAAGATATTGGGGACCTACAGACACTGGATCCTACCCAGTTTGGCTTTCTTAAGGGCAGATCCTGCCTCTTAAACCTGGTTGAGTCATTTGAAACAGTCACCAAGGCCATTGACGAGAGGAAGGTGGTCCACACAGCCTACCTGGACCTCGCAAAAGCCTTCCATAAAATACGCCACTTGGTCATTATAGATAAGCTCATCAGCTTCAATATAAACTCTTATTTCACTAGATGGGTTGCAAACTGGCTCAAGGACAGAACCCACATGGTCAGAAATGCTGGAGCTATGTCAGACCCCAAACCAGCTACAAGTGGCATCCCACAAGGCTCAGTTCTGGGACTTCCCTTGTTTGGTATATATTTCTCGGAGGTACAGGCCAACACAGAAGGACTGTGGCTGAACAAGTTTGCAGATGACTGCAAACTGGGCGCCATAATCGACCCTCCATAGGTTCATAGCTATACTAATACCTGCTGCGCCTTTGTTAAGCCTAGCCAGTTATCCCCTGTGAGATTCAAACCCTGTACCTTGTGTTTGTAAGGCAAACACCTTAACCATTAGGCCACCCTCCCAACCCTCCAGCTGACACAAGCATTGTACAAAAGGGCCTCATAGAAACAGACAACTGGTGCCAGAGCCATGTCCTCAAGCTAAATGCAAAAAAGAGTATAGTCATCCACTTTGGCAAAAACTAAGTGCCCACAAATTACCACATAGGTGGTAACCCATTAAGTATGGAAGAAGTGATAAGGGACCTGGGGACCCAGGTTGATAGCAATCTCTCATTTGACAACCATGTGGCCAAAGTGTTTAGAAAAACATTTCATATAGCCCACCTAATCATGAAGGTATTCACATCTAGATCAGAGGAGGTCATCGTGCCTCTTTACTCATCCCTCATCAAGCCCATAATTGAGTACAATGCCCCTTGTCGGATGTACCTTATCAGACACCTGCAGCAGCTGGAAAGGCCACAAAAGTACCTCACCAGGAGGATCAAAGGGCTGAAACAGATGCCGTTTGCTGCCCGGTTAAAGAAACTGTAGCTCCACTCAGTGGCATACCACCAGCCCAGAGGCGATCTGTGCCTGATGTATAAAGCCATGTCCAACCTGGAATCAATGGACATGCTGCACCTCGGAAAATCCAAATCCCATCAAGCTATGCACTTGAGAGACTTGAACCTCAGGAATGAAATAAATAGGACATGCTGGAGTGACAGATTCATAACCCAGAGGCTCCCTCCACTCTTGAGTAAACTCCCACTCCAGGTTAGCCAGAGTCCCTCATTGGCTCTCTTCAAGAAGAATCTGGATGAGTGGATGGGAGATTGTAGGTTTACCCTGGGTATCACTTCTATGTCACTGTTAGACAGAGGCACAGTATACTAACCTTGAAAAATTTCATGGCAAACTCCACTTAAAATGTGTGTTGAAAGCCAAACACACTCTGGCTAGGATTATAAATGCCCTAGGGCAGATAGCCTAGTATGAACCTATGAACAGAATCACACACACCAACTAGTACAACTGTGGTCAATGTGGAGTAATGTTTGGCAATGTCCACCCAGGTTGGTGAATACACAGTAATGTCGGACAAGCATGGTTTCAGTAGACCATTGCTGAACAAAATGCAACATGCTCATAGTTGCCCAACTGGCCCTTAACCAATCTGGTCTGCTCAGTATGAACATTTAAAGCAGTGATGGGATTCAAACCCATGATACTGTGCACCATAGTGAAAGTACTGAACTAGTACACCATGACAGTATCACGGTGTTCAGCCAGTATGAAAGAATGTTAACACGTCTTTGCAAACTATCCCATGGAAACCCTGCAGGCACAGCACAATCCCTGTTGAGTTATGACACAAAGGAGTATGGCAGTAAGAACACAACATAACTTTCAACACACACAGTATAAATGTCAGTATTGGTCATGTTCACACACAGCCACAAGTGTAGTGGACTTCAGATCTCAACATATGGAAAGGTCACACTGGGCATGCTCACACACTTGGATAAATGAGACATATGTCAGGCAACAAACCATGGAAAGCCTGAACTGGGCATGCTCACACACTTAGGCCATGTCTGAGTATAGCAGTCGGTCACACATATCTGGCAGTTGTATGTGTTAAGCCAGGAACCTCCCACGATCCAGCAATCTGCCCTGTGCACACAGTTAAATGACAACAGACACATATATTAATATACTGGAACCCTGTCATGATCAAACATGTTACGTAGATACACAAGTTGCTCATAGAAACTGGGAAATCTACGGCAATAAAGACCTGCAAACAGTATTAGCAATAAATATTGTGCATCCCCAACATAAACATAGGTGCAGAGGTTGATACTAGGCTGTCTGCTATAGGGAATTTATAAGCCTAGGCAGAGTGTATTTGGTGTCAGCCTCCCTAGTAGAGTAGCCTACTGTGCCTCTGTAAAGTAGGTCACAGAAGGCACCCTTTAAGGCTAGTTTGCTGTGCCTCTGTCAAGCAGGGACACAGTGGAGATCCCAGGGGTGAATTTTCAATTTCCCATCCATGTGGCTGGATTTTGCTGGAACAGGGTTGGTGAGGGGCTATGTCTAACTTTAATTGGGATTCAATTCCAGAGTGAGGGGAGCCTCTGGGTAATGAATCTGTCCCTGCAGCATGTCCTATTTAGTTTTGTGCTGAGGTTTAAGTCCCTGGAGTATGTAGCTCTAAGGGTCTTGGATGTTATGAGGTGGAGCATGTCCATTACTTCTGGGTTTGACATGGCTGTGTACGTCAGGCATAGATTACCTCTGAGTAGGCGTGAAGCAACTGAGTAGAGCTGGAGATCCTTTAGTTGAGCTGCATAGGACATCTGTGTGTAGGCCATGATCCTCTTGGGGAGGTACTGTTGTGGACACTGTAGTTGCTGCAGGTGTTGGGTAAGGTACACCCCAAAAGGGCCATTGTAGTCAAACATGGGCCTGATGAATGACTAGTAGAGGGCCACAATGACCTCCCATGATCTACATGCAAACCCCCATGTGATAAGGAGGGCTATATAAAGGTCTTTGCAATGACTCTGTCAATGTGATTAGCAAAGGAGAGGTTACAATCTATGTTGGTCCCCAAATCTGTAAATACATCTTCTGTACTTAATGGATTACCACTTATGTGGTGATTTGTGTGCACCTTGTTTTCCCCAAAGGGGATGACTATGCATGTCTTAGCATTTAGCATGAGGCCATGGCTCTGGCAACACACATCCATCTCTATGAGACCCTTATGGAGGAAACATATGTCAGCTGCAGTGTTGCTTATGGCCCCCGGTTAGCAGTAATCTGTGACGTTTGTTAGACATAATCCCCCCATGTTAGTCTGAACCTCAGAGAAGTACATACCGAACAGGACAGGTCCCACAACTGAGCCCAGTGGGACACCAGTTGTAACTGGTCTGGAATTGGACATGACACCTACAATTCTGACCATGTGGATTCCATCCCTGAGGCAGATAGCAACACATCTAGTGATATAGGGGTTGATATTTAAGCTGGTAAGCATATGTATGATGCCTGAGTGGGGTATTTTGTTGCAGGCTTCTGCAAGGTACAGGTAGACTGTGTGAACTACCTTGCCCTCATCCATGGCTTCAGTAACCATTTCAAAGATATGAACTATGTGTAAGAGGCAAGACCTGCCCTTAACAAAGCCAAATTGTGTATGATCCACTGTCTGGAGGCTCACAATGTTTTTGATTATGACTTCCATGATAATACGCTCCATTGCCTTTTCTACCACACTAGTCAGGCTTATGGGGTGATAGTTCCTCTGGTCTGTTGTGGCCCCACCTTTGTGCAGTGGGAGCACTGTATCTGTATG
Source organism: Protopterus annectens (assembly GCF_019279795.1). NCBI lineage: Eukaryota > Metazoa > Chordata > Ceratodontiformes > Protopteridae > Protopterus > Protopterus annectens. The sequence continues at coordinate 1,648,828,276 of NC_056743.1, read as the reverse complement.
CCATTCTCAGGGTACATATCCTGTAGTAAGGCTAAGTTGGAACAGTGACTTAATGTGAGTGTTCATTTCTACTCAGAGCTCATGTAGGACACAGCCTGGGACACCGTCTGGTCCCATACATATGCTGTGTTATTTGCTGTGGAGAGGGCACCTTTCACCTGTGCATCTGTGATGTCAGGGAGGTTGCATTCATTTGGGATGGCCATCTGTACCCTCAGGGGTTAAGGGGGGGGGGTGTTTGTGCAGACTCTGACTGCCAGGGTGTAGGCTATGTCCGTAGGTTTGGCATATTTTGTGCTGTTATGCAACAATTCAGAGCAATCTGGGTTGTTTCCACACATATTCCTGACATAACTAAAGAAGTCCTTGTGATTATCTGTAGTGTCTGGTCAATTTCACTGTCAAAACATGCAAGTGATGATTATATGAGGGATTGAAGTGTCTTGCCAATACTGTTCTGAGATGTCCTCCCTCTGTGGGATATTGCTCTGTTATGTAGTAGCTCCCTCCTTCTGTTGTACAGCTTATATATGGCTGGGATCAACCAGCCAGGTCTCCTGTTTTGGAGGAGTCATGGTTTTATTTGGGATAGCATGATCAATGCATACCTGCAGGTGCTCATACAATGTGTTTGTAAAGGATTCTGCAGATTGGGCTGTATTATCCTCCAGCACGGGGCCTTTGAAGTATTCCACCCCAGTCTTCACAAGTGCAAAGTCTGCTTTTGAGAAATTCTTTACTGTGATTTCCTTGGCTGGAAGTGGGGATGGGATATGAATGTCCAGGGAAAGTTGTTTATGGTCTGATCTTAACAATGAGGGTTCTACCTCTGGTATGGAACACAGAGTCCCCATTTTGGTGATGATGAAGTCCAATATGTATTCCACCTTGTGGGTGTGGTGACTGGTTGTGCCATAGCACATGTATCCACAAATTGTAGTGGCTGTAGGGTGATGTTGTTGAGAGCCTAAGTAGTATCCCCAGTCAATATTTGTGTACCTGAAGTCAACCACTATAATGGTGTTTGTGAAGACCTTCATATCCTACACTGTTCCCAGGAAAGCCGAGTGCAGTTCCTGGGTATGGGGGGGGGGGGTCTGAACTACACACCAAACCAAAAGGCAGTTTTGCACAATGGTAGTTGTATATGTATGGCCTGTCATGCTTAGTGCAGTGTTACCAACCCAGAAGTGTGTGTATCTGTGATGTATATGGATACACCCCCTACTTGTGTTGTGTGTTATAAGTCCTTTGGTCACATAGCATGGTATAGAACATAACCTGGCAGTGCCAGTGTGCATATGTGACCCTGAACTAGGCATCTGTTAATGCACAGATATTGTTATCTCCCATACGGATGGATAGTAAAAGATGTACATTCCTCTTTGGAAAGACTGATGATGTCAGCACCCTATAAATACAGCAGGAGAAGAGAAATCATCCAGTAATGCGAATAGCGTGCTGTGATAATGCATCTTTCTCAAATATCATAACATAATTAGGTAGGGGTTTGAATCCTGCAAACGCTGTGTGTGTGGGGTGGCAGGGGGGTGTGTATGTATGCAATTCTCTGTGAAAGGAATGGCCTTTTTGAAGACTGGGATAACAGACTAAAAGATGTACATTCCTCTTTGGAAAGACTGATGATGTCAGCACCCTATAAATACAGCAGGAGAAGGGAAATCATCTAGTAATGCGAATAGTGCGCTGTGCTAATGCGTCTCTCTGAGATATCATAACATAGTTAGGTAGGAGTTTGAATCCTGCAAACACTGTGTGGGGGTGGAAGGGGGGTGTGTATGTATGCAATTCTCTGTGAAAGGAATGGCCTTTTTAAAGACTAGGATAACACACTAAAAGATGTACATTCCACTTTGGAAAGACTGATAATGTCAGCACCCTATAAATACAGCAGGAGAAGAGAAATCATCCAGTAATGCTAATAACATGCTGCGCTAATGCGTCTCTCTTAAGTATTATAACATAGTTAGGTAGGGGTTTGAATCCTGCAAATGCTGTGTGTGTGTGGGGTGGCAAGGGGGTGTGTATGTATGCAATTCTCTGTGAAAGGAATGGACTTTTTGAAGACTGGGATAACACACTAAAAGATGTATATTCCTCTTTGGAAAGACTGATGATGTCAGCACCCTATAAAAACAGCAGGAGAAGGGAAATAATCCAGTAATGCAAACAGCATGCTGTGCTAATGCGTCTCTCTCAAGTATCATAACATAGTTAAGTAGGGGTTAATCCTACAAATGACATGTGTGTGTTTGTCACACAGTTTGTCAATGCGTTGTGTGTTTTGCTTTTATTATTGTATGACATATTATTATAACAGTAATTTCAATGCACACATCAGGTATGTGTGTGCCACATACAGATATGTACCTGTGACCTTTAATAGTTCCTATGTGTGAAGCCTGCCTCATATGATTACAGTTGTTACCTTTGCCAGCATGTGCCACAGCTTACCAGACCTTAGGCCATACATGTATGTTGGTGACAATGCAGGCTACTGCAGTGATCTGTGTCCTAGGCCAACTATGTGACACACACCCATGAAAGCTTTGATAGATTAATGTGGGTGAGGGTTCATGTCTGGAGTATATGTCAGACATATTAAAACACAGCAAAGTCTGTGAGTGATGGACATCCAGTGTAGGTGTATGGCAACTGTTGCCGATATGCATACAGACACCTTCTTGCTTAAGTGATACACTGAGGGACTGCAGAATACCTTTGGAAATATGAATATCACAGGATAGACAAGATAAAACTTGTCCACATGTACACACCATTACCCGTTCTACATGATGGGTGCTACCACCTACATGCTACTGTTGGCATACCATGTTAACTACATGCCGATGACAATGCTACAGTTGCATTACAGCAATACAGCATGGCTTGGACAACAGGTATCTGTCTGTATGATACCCTTGTGGTGGTTAGGTGTGTCATGTGTAGAATGCATTGTAGGCCACTGTATGCATTTGCAGTTGTGGATGGACATATCCATAGTGTGTTGACATGTACATGAGACTGCTATATGCCAAAGAGTATTGTTCCCAGGGATGTGTGGGGCTCAGTAAGAATGGCTACTGGTATAGTGTAGTACTGCAGGGATATCACTGACACCAGGTTCCTACATCTGTGTATCAGTTGAGGAGACACCATGTAATGACCACAGAATGTCAGGCTATTTAGGCTGTGTATAGTACCAGAATGCAGACCATTGACATTTGGAAACCGTATCACCCACAGCATACTGTCAAACCATGTCATGTTCCATGCTAACCATGTTCACAAATGTACACCTGTAACTCTGTGCTGCAAACATCACACATGTACTGTCCACACCCCAACACATGCAGGCGCAGGTACACACAACAGCCATGTGGCACATGTGCAGACAGTACACTTTGGGAATTAACACTGGAGTATACAAAACTACAATGACAATCATAGTTAATGCATCATGCATGCTCGAATATACCCACAATGATATAATTACACTGTACTGTTAACAACATATTATTACTATAGTGCTATGTAGTCACCCTGTGCATCAGCATCATGCTATCCTGTTCCTGCATCAGTGTTACAGATGGCAGGAGATGGCACAATTTCATCATATGCACAGGGTGTGTAGTTGGTTTGCCAGAGTCTGCCACTGACACATCCAATCGACATGTATGTGTGTGTGTGTTAGTGAGGGACAACAGTACAACATGGGGCAATGTTGATGCAATGTGTGTGTGTATGTGTTAGCCCTAGGTGTTAGCATTATGTGTGTGTGCATGCTTGCACACAGTTCCACCACGTGGCTGCCATATATGGGTGTTTGTGGACAGCCACAGACTGTACCTGCCAAGTCATACAGATCAAAGTCTCTGGCCATGGACACAGTACCTGTGCCTGGCAGGGGTGCTACGGACAGTATCAGGTACTAAGCCAGACTGGGTACTGTCATCAGAAGCAGTGGGTTGTTGACTGGACACATGTCCCTGCTGGGACTGTTCAGAGCCATGTGCACGTGGTCTTCTAGGATGGTGTAATGAGAGCACAGACCCAGCATTGCTGGGGCTAGTACTGGCACTTTGGGAGCGGCTGCTGGTTTGTTTTTGTCTGCGAAGACTGCCAGCTGATGATGTTGCTGGCATACGTCCACATCGACGCCTCAACTGTCCTGCACTGTCCTGACTCCTGGACATGTAGTTGTGGAAGAGATCTAATGTCCCCCCCCAATGTCTATCAATGACCTCGCTGATATTACGGAAGGCAGCCGCAACATCATGCATAGTGTCATTCATAGTGGTGCAATGTGCTCTAAGCTCCCCCAGACCCTGTCTGGTGTACCGCTCCATACGTGTCTGTGCCTGCATTACAGCCCGGAACATAGCTGAGGTTGAAAGACCTCTGTGGGCATGTCTGACAGGGGCAGTACGACCACGGATGCTCCCACGAAAACCCCTGGACATCTGCCTGTGTGGTACCATGTCAGGAATCTGGCCATGGCTGCTGTGAGGGGATGCATTTGCCAATGATACCACACTACCCTGGTCAATGCCCACTGTATGCTGTCCCTCAGCTAAGGACATCGGTGACAATAGATGTATCGGCAGGATGACTGTGCGCATTGATCGGGTTGACTGCTGTGTAGTGTTGATTGGATGACCAAGGACAGGCCCTGTCATACCTCCCTGTGCCATTACACATGTATCATCATTATCACTATCCCCAGCAGTGGCTTCAGGTTCCCTCCTGCACTCCACCAGAGCAACATCAGAACCTGTGAGAGGAAGATAGGAAACACAGTTTACAAATGTGTACATGATGTTAGAACACATGCACACAGGCACACAGGCACACATGCACACAGGTGCACATGAACACAGGCACACATGCACACAGGCGCACATGCACACATGCACACATGCAGACAGGCACACATGCACACAGGTGCAGATGCACACATGCACACAGGCACACATGCACACAGGTGCACATGCACACATGCACACTTGCACACATGCACACAGGCACACAGGCACACATGCACACAGGTGCACATGCACACAGGCACACATGCACACAGGCACACAAGCACACAGGCACACAGGCACACTCCTCAGTACAGCAGATACAAACACAGACACACCTGCAATCCAACACATACACAATACTGTTTGAGGGTGGGTGACAGTATCACAAGGAAAAACATCACTGCACATGTGTCAGCATGCAAATTATGTGTTGCACAAGAAAATGCAGTGCAAGTGTAGACAGCCCTTGTTAATAACAGTATACGTGTATTTGATTGTTGTGTGCAGTTGTTCAGTGATTGTCTCCACCCTGGGACACAATGTGTACAAAGACATAACAATGTTGTGCAAATTTTACAAGCTGTGGGTGTTTATATTTGCACACACACACACACAACACATGACAGTGCTATGCAATAACTGCTATGTGTACTTTTGTGGTCAGTGGAACTGGATGTGGTGTAGTAAAGTGAGCCATGATCAACATGCTTCTTGTGGTCAGTCAACAATAATAATGTGTGCCAGACAGGCAGCTAGCATGCTGTACTTGAAGTGCAGTAACATGACTGCATCCACAATTACACAGCCACTTGTTACATGGGTGTGTAAGGTGGCCAATAGTGAGCATTGCCTAACATGAATGTATTATTTGTTCAAGACTGTTGCACAAAGACATGGTAGGCCTCTACCCCTCAGGTATATTATGTGTGCTGCGTAGAGGATGTGGGATACTGAAGGGTGGCCTTACAGCAGGTGTCCTAATTGGACATGTGTAGCAGGCTAAGGTGTAGTGTCTATGCCAAACATGTGTGTGTTGTGTACATGTGTATCAGGTATGCCTATACAATGTCCAGTACTGTGTTGCCACACATCTGTGTCATGCTCTGTGTATTGCATGTGAGTGAGGACGCTACTGAGAATAATGGGATATGCATAGTCTCACAGCAAACATGCACAGCATGCATTATGCGTAGGTGTTACATGTGCACACACTACACCTCCATATGACATGCACATGTCATTAGCAATAGTATTGTTATTACACACTCACCAGCATGGATTAGCTGCCTTGCTGTCACTCCAGAGGGACTTGCAAAAATATGACAGTGATTGCCAGTGGCCACAACTGTGCCATTGATACTGTGAGTATGATAAAGTACAGTAGTACAACAGGTGGCTTTCACAGGTGTACAGATTATGCTCAGGATATCAGTCTTGTAGAAGAATAGGCAGGTTAACAGCTACACACACAATACATATCTCACACACTCATAAACTACCAGTACAGAGAACAGTCAACTACAGATATGGCATGTTACCTGCACACTCCATTTCAACACGCTGGGTGGCTCCGGCCTCCATGATGACACATATTTGTGGATGTTGTTGTTGTTGGCCTGGAGCCACAACCCTTAGGAGGTGCTCCTCCACACTGGTTTGGGGGTGTGGATAGGTACCCCACCACCTGTGGCAAGCTGTTGTCTGTGGATATCAGACGCATGCTGCCGGACATGTCTAATTAAATCACTGCAGTGATGGTGTACCTGCTCATATGTCCGGTTATGCATGCCTATGTCATTTACCCGACGGACAAGATCTTGCCACAGTGCAGCCCTCTCATGCTGGTTCTGGCTGGTCCTGGAAAACAGCACAGAGAAATTCTGCACCAGGCTCTGGTGGATCTCCTGATCCTCTGCTGCTGTATAAGGTGGGTTATGCTGATGCACCATCACCCTGGAAGGAAAAGAAAAATATGTGAGCAAGTCATGTGGCACACTTAATATTCTAATGTACTGATATCACTTAACTACCATATATAGCATATGTCTGTCTATCAGGGGATACACATGTTCAATACCACATATCAGTACTCAGCCCACAACTGTCTGACAGTGCCTGCCACACTCCATACAACAAACTAGTATACATCAGCACTCGGCACACTGTTTGGGATACAATGCACAACCTCAAACTGGGGGTATGTATCAAGCTAATGGATGAAGAATATTGTCATCCCATGCAATGAATGCAATGCACATTTACAGTTTAAATGGTAATCCACCCTAGTCTTTGATGCCATACCTCTACCTGACATATGTGCACAGTTGTTAATATAGCCAGCATACTGCTGTCACAGAGTATACATGCTGCCAGGTACACACACATACCCTGTAACACACGTGATTGTGGCCATGGTACAGGCATCATTACACACACATTACACATACATACAACACACAAATGTATGATGACACAGATGAGCATTAACTGTGTACCTTATAGTACTGTGTGCCCCTACTTACAGATACCTATGCATGAGGTATGTAATCTGTGCAGACTACAGGAAACACACTAGACAGTGTTACCAGGGAATATGAACATACACCATACTGTAGTGTTTAGGCCTACAACTTCAGGTAGTACAACAGTTCATATTTGAGCTGGATGCAACAGCAGTACTACTTACTGAGCATACATGTATTGTTTCTGCCTACGATGGGACACCGCAGTTGTACACAGGGAACTACAGCACAACATATGCCAATCTACTATGTTTGCATCCCGATAACTGACACATCTTTCTCTGGCCTCACACCTACGACACAAACTACCATGACAGACACAAACACACGCTAAGCTATCACACCTTTACAGACCTTGCACACAGTGTCACACTCATTCAACCTCACATAGCTGGTATTGCACTGAGTACATGTGTGTGTGCATTGTGTCATAGGTAGGTACTATGCTATTGGCCCTGGGCCTAGGGCAGCCTAGCCATATGCTACGCTGCCCTTTGGGACACATGTAATGTGATTTTACTTGCTCCTGTGAAATGGTTACACAGAGGTGACTCACAGGGCATATTACCTATCTCCATAACATTCATCAGGGGTATGTATGACATCTACTAATAAGGAGGTTTGTTTGTTAATGTTGGGTGGTGTAGTCCAGGGTATGGCATATTTGTGTATAGAAACCTGTACCTCTAGCTTGTGCTGTTTAGTGCAGTGAAAAGGATTAGGGCCCTAGGTCATGTAGGCTGGACGGATTGTGAGGTGTTGCCATGGTGGTTGACCTACTGGTATGGGTGTGACATAACTCTGTATGTCCAGCAGTGGTAACCTCTGTGTAGGAAGTATGCAAGGCACTCTAGCTGTGGTTTTGTGAGTCAGTCTGCATAGGGAATGTGTTTGAGGGCATTATCAGTCTTTGTTAGGTATGTCTGTGGCCTTTCCACTTGCTGTAGTTCTCATGGGAGGTACATACTGCATAGGACAAAGTGAGGTGTAGAGGGCCACACTGACTTACATTTCCCTAGCTGACACACCTTTTGTGATGACACGTACCATGTACAGGGATTACAAGAATAGTGTGCCACTGTGGATATCAAAGGGGAGGCTATTTTACACCTGTGTTCCATGTTCCCTTCTGACACCTCCAGTGGTAGGCAGGCAACCACCTATGTGGTAGTTAGTGGGTAACATGTTTTGGAATAGGGTAAGGTACTTCAGTATCAATACTGGTGTTCAGTCCATGCCTTGGTCACCAGGCATCTGTTGCAGTATATCTGCCCCCATGCCCCCCCTCTCTCACTCTCTCTTCATATATATATCTATATATATATATATATATATCTATATATATATCTATATATCTATATATATATATATACACACACACACACACACACAGATAAATATATATATATCAATATATACATATCAATATATATATATATATATATATATATATATATATATATATATATATATATATATATATATATATATATATATATATATATATATATATATATATATATATATATATATATATATATATATATATATATATATATATATATAGATATATATATATATATATATATATATATATCTATATATATATATATATATATACATATCTATAGACATTCATATCTATCTGTATATATGTATGTATCTACATATATATCTGTATATGTATGTATCTATTATATCTATATGTATATGCATATTCTATCTATCTATCTATACATACATCTCTATCTATGTACATATATATATATATATATATATATATATATATATATATATATATATATATATATAGATATATATATATATATATATATATATATATATATGTATATATATGTGTATATATATATGTATATATATATATATATATATATATATATATATATATATATATATATATATATATATATATATATATATATAGATAGATAGATAGATAGATAGATATAGATATAGATATACACACACTTCTAAACATCCATTGCTATACATATACATGCACATGTAGGCACATAGACTGCCCACCTTTCATGGTGGGAATATCACTTCTGAAACAGTTGTGAGACATACCATTCTGTAATGATATTGCACAGTGTTGTGCAGAATGCATTATGCTGTCCGCAGGCCGTATAGCTGTAGCAGGCCTCACTGGCTCAGTCCCATAGAAGTTCACCACCACATGACATATACCTGCACTGCATGCTGTTTTCAATGCCACACACTACAACCTATATTGATATGTGCACAGAGCAACCTTCAACTATATATGTATGTCCAGCCTTCACTAACAGTTGCAGTATGTCCCTTACCCTATGCACATCTGCATATACATATAGATGCAGACTGCTAACACATATGGAGGGTTCACAGTATGTAGAATTTTAGCTTATGTAGTTTACATTACCTTTGACAGCTTTTTTCTTTTGGCATGCTGGCTGGCTTGCTTGCTGGCTTTATTTATTTATTTTTGTTTGGTCTCTCTCTCTCTCTCTCTCTCTCTCTCTCTCTCTGTCTCTCTCTGTGTCTCTCTGTCTCTCTCTCTCTCTCTCTCTCTCTCTCTCTCTCCCTCCAGTTGCTGCAATGATATTATTGGATGTGTGGACTGGCAGTACAGGCTGCTTTTGTAGGTATCTGCACATGTGCATGTGATGGCCTCTGCACCAATTGGTGGCCAGCATTTAGTAATTGCATGCAGCCTGCTGTGTGGTAATTGCAGTTCTCAATGTGATTTCAGGACACTGCTATAAAATGATAGGTTAGGTAGGTGTAGGCCTTTCAGTTTTGCAAGGTGGGGACCATGCTGGTTTGCTGTGGACACTGTTGTGTCAGTCAGATGGTTGGTATATCTCTCATATCTGAGGCTGTGTTGTAGACACTGAAATGCATGTTGTACTGAAAACTGACTGTTGCTTCTTCCAGTGCATTTTTCTCAGTGTGTATGTTAACTCACCCCTGCTAATGCTAACACTGTTTACATGGGAGTATGTACTTTCCTGTGGGATTTGTGGATTAACTGGCATACAACAGTAGTTCTTGCAATGTGTTGCTATGGCTTTTCTATTTTCCCTTTACATTCACTCCTTGAATGCCTGATATTTGTCTTTACTGGAATGTGTTGCTATGGCTTTCCTATTTTCCATTTACGTTCACTCCTTGTAATGCATGATATATTTCTTTCAGCACTAAGTTCTCATATGTTTACTGTGGCTTGATGGTACTTCATGCAGTCTGGTGAGCCCAAGGTCTGGGGTTTGACACTTACAAAGGTATTTTATTTTGCTGCTGAGCAGTATTGGAGCCTTGTCATACAGAGTGAATAAGGCACTTTGAAACAGTTGTAAGCAGGAAGCAGGAAGTCAGTGGGGACTCCAGCTAGGGATGTGCAGGCTGGGTGTAGGGAAGGTCCATAGCTGCACATTTCTTTAACTGCAATAGCTGTACATATGTTTGACATTTGCTGTGACATTTGAAACCTTCCACCCCTGAGAGAGGGGTGAGGACAACTAAGTATATTGTACTAACAATTATGAATATCAGGCACATGCAGTGCTTGTGAACTGCTATACTGTCATTAACATGTTAGATGGCTACATCCTTTGATATTTCTGTGTTGTACTCCTACATAAGGGCATGCTTGTGGAAGTAATTCTACAGCTATTCGCAGAGTGTGTAACAGCAGACAGGCTGATATGCCTGTGTGTTTCTAACACTTCCAGGCCTCAGATACTCTCAGTTATATATTTCACCAGCCTCAGGGAAAGGTACATATCAGTGGGATACACCTGTGATATATTTCAGATATTCTGCAGTTGTGACTGTGGGGTATTTTGAGCATATGTATTACTAAACCATTTCTGACATGCAAGTAGTGTCTACTGTAACTTATTGACAGTTACCATTATGTGGGATTCCCCACCTTTCTGCCTACTGTGAGTACATTTCACAGGGAGTCAGTGGGGCACAGGTAACATTTGTTTGCAAATCAGGGACATCCCTGTAAATCAGTCACCCTGGGAGGTCTGTCCTCTTACCTATTCAAATATGGTGGTGTTTGTCCTGCTCTGATACTGTGTGGGGTTTGTAAGGTGCTACTGTAACATTATTACCTACTAGCATGGCTGTTTCCCTTATCACACTAATGTAATGCAATTCCACAAGAACTGCCAGTAAAGATACACAGAACAAGCTTTGTGTAATGGCCTTCCTATTTTCCCTTTACAATCACTCCTTGTATTTCATGATATATTTCTTTCAGCACCAAGTTTTTGTATATCAGCTGTGGCTGAGTGGTAATTAATACAGTCTAGTGTTTCCAAGGTCCTTGGTTCGAGACTGACAGGGGTATTTTATTTTGCTGATGAGCAGACTACAGGCCTTGTCATACAGAGTGAGTAAGGCACTTTTAAGCAGTTGTAAGCGGGTATGCGCAAGTTTGCGTGACACTTAGCTATGCTTATCTATGCTTAGCTAAGTGGACACAAGTGCACACCCGCTGACTACTGCTTAAAAGTGCTTACTCCCGCTAACACCCATGCTATTTTCTTTTAAAGAAAAGAAAATGGGGAAATAGGAAAGTGGTGAAAAGGGAGGCACAAAGAGTGTAGGACAGTAGGAAAACAAGCTCGAGATGTGCAGGAAGGATGTAAGGAAGGCCCATAGCTGCCCAATTCTTTACCAGCAACAGCTGTGCATATGTTAGAAATTTAGAGTGAGATTTGACACCTTCCACCCCTGAGAGAGGGGTGAGGACAGCAAAATATGTTGTACAGCCAATTGTAATTATCAGTTTACATGTCCAGCAGACATGTATGCAAAATGGGCAACTATGTATGGGGCGTAATTTTTTTGTGAGAGTGGAATGTGAGGTACAAGAAGTAGGGATATTTGGGGAGGTAGGTTGGGGAGTGTCAAAGAAAAATGCTTCAAAAGACCAAAAGCATAAGGTTCAGTTCAAGTATCTTTATTCTTGCGCAAGGAGAAAGAAAAATGCAGTTACAGAGTTTGTCTGACTAAATCAGGAAGTGTCATCATTTTTATACCTTTTTTCAAGACATTGCCCACTACGACTGACGTAGTAGATCACCAGTTCACAATTCTGTTACTTTACAGATGTTTCTCACGTTTCTAGCTGACTCTTCAAAGTTTAAAAAAGATTATTTTAGTAAACAGGATGGCCTTGACGACCACAGGTCAATTATAACTTTCTTGCTTATGTGATGTTACAAGTCTAGGTACTATGGCTAATTCAAGCACAATGCAAGTACAGATTTCTGAAGCAGTTCATTGTTTATAGTATCTAACTTTCTTGCAGCTTGTGCACTTTTCATTAGTACGAACAGAGCTTATTGTTCATAATGAATGGATCTACAGAAATTATTATTATTCTCCATTTAATTTCCTGACCTAGCAGAAAATCACCTGCTTTCCAGTACATTTCCAAAGCATAAACATGTATTTTGCTGTGCTAGCAAACTAAGTCAGAGTGCATCTTGCAGTGTCAGAAAGCACAATTTCAGAAAAGCATGTTTTCAGTTTCAAATAGAACTAATGCTGCATATAGAATAAAAACGTGTTAATCTTCCCTTATTTAAAATAAGCATTGCACACATATGTTAATACATATTTTTCTAACATTTCCCCCATGTTAATACTTTATATTCTATTTCAAAAGCATAAACAGTTTGTTTCTTCTTCTAACCTTTTCCTTTGAGGATTTGCAGCTAAGAGAGTCATTCAGTTTAAACTTATGAAAGTGTTTCCTTTTTCAATAGTTCTTCAATTTCAGTACTTTGATACAAAGTCTCAGAAACAGACCTGTCTATAAAGTCTTTGATTATTTTTTTCATGCAGGGAATACCACAGCAAATACATGCTCCTAACAGACGTAATCCCACACAAATGGCAATCAATATGTTCATTAGGATGGAACCCCATCCCCCAAACAAATTCTGGAAAAAGTCCATCATTGGGTTCGGGCCTGGCCTGGTCATGTCTGACACTTGCTGAATCACTTCCAAATGATCATTGATTTCATGTTTATTGTCGGGAATGAACGAACAACACTCGTCTTTGATTAAAGCGCATGTACCACCTCTCGCCGCTAGGCTGAAGTCAAGAGCCATGCGGTTTTGAAGCACCACAGTTCTCATTGCATTTAATTCATCAGTCATTAATTCAAGAGCAGAAAAAGTTGCATTGCTCATGACCTCGAGAAGTTTGGATAGCTTTCTCAGTTCCCAAATTGATTTAACTGCACCATATGCAGGGGCTATGCCTGCCCAGGATATGATAGTGTCACTCAAGTCCATGTGTGCTAGTTTACTTTTGTCTTTCACGGAGTTATGGTTTCTTCAGCCTGCTACGATCTGTCCCACCAGATTCTCTGGTTTCTTGATTGGATTTTCAGGTTTCTTTGCGACGTCTCTGATGTTTCAAATTCTCCCATGAGGCAAAGCCATATTGTGTTGTATGGCCGGGACCAGTTAACCCAAACAACAACTGCCGGACCAATTCTCAGGCAACCATTTGTATGCCTTTTTCCCACATATGAAATAACAGTTTTCTACCTTAGTATTGATATACACCTTCCCTGCATGAAACATTTTCTTATCTATAATAGACAGTTGCTTTAAAAGAACAGGATTATGTTGTATATCACTGACAGTTTTATGCAAGGACTCAAAGTATGAGTCATAATCTGCATCACAAATTGTTTCTGTATTTTTAGCATTTTTAGGTTTAATATAACATTTAGAAGAAACAGTTACATTACATTTGCTCCAACCTACTTGAATCGTGTCATTCTTAAAAAAGCATAAAATTCCTGTTTGTGTAACAGGTAGGAATAATGCAATTTTGTCTCTAGATTTCACAAGTGTAGTCTCAAAAATCAAGTTTTCCCAGGTCTCATTGACCCCCAGGGGGACAACAGCCATCAATAATCCCTCGTATGCTGTTGGTATAGCTGTGCAAATCCAACAATTTGAAATATTAAAAGTCTCAGCATACACATATTTGATTGCTTGGTAAGTGTTAAAGTTTGGATGCCAGTCTATGAGTGTTGAATCACGTTTGTTCAGTCTAGCTGGTGTGGCTGAAGAAAAGAAAGGCCACAGCAAAAAGAACATTGTCACTAATGCAGTTATTAAGATGATTATGCAACACTGCTGAAGTCGTTCAGTATTTCTATTATCTCTCGGTCTTGTCATTCTACCTGCTGCTGTGTGTTAGCAAGAGTTTTATCAAGTTCAAAGTTTTTGACTAGTTTACAGTGTGTCAAATGAATCCAAGATGAACGTTCCACAATCTTGACTGCTGTGGGCGTGCTCAGCAGTACTTGATACGGACCTTCCCACTTTGGTGTCGTCCAATTCTTCTTTTTGATTGTCTTCACCCAGACCCAAGTGCATGGGGCTACTGCTACTTCGGATGGTTTGGTTTGGTCTTTATCTGAAACAGAATTAAACTATAAAAGATGTTTGTTATTCAGCATACTCCTCATATACTCTGCAAGTGTCCAATCTGCTTCCTGGTCTGCAGACATGAGAGGTTTCCACTGAGGTATATAATAAGCTCTTCCGAAAATCTTTTTGAAAGGTGTCAACCCTTATGCATTCGGAACAGTTCTCATGCTCAACAGTGCCAGGGGCAAACAGTACACCCAGTTCCTCTGTGTCTCAGCTATGAGTTTTTTAAGCTTATTCTTTAAAACTCCATTGTGCCTCACTACTAACCCTGCAGACTGAGGGTGATATGCACAGTGATGTTTTAAAGAAATCCAAAATACTGGCTCAACTGTTGTATAGTTTGGTTAACAAAATGTGTACCATTGTCACTGTAGATCCTATCTGGTATGTCAAATCTAGGAATAATTTCTTTAACTAGGGTCTTTGCAACAGTGGCTGCATCTGGTTTACTAGTCGGAAAGGCCTCCACCCGTTTGGAGAACATATCCACAATGACAAGGCAGTACTTTTTATTTTCACATTTACTCAATTCTATGAAATCCATACAGATAGTATGAAATGGATAGGGTGGTGTAGGGAAACTCCCTTGCTTGGGCTTTAATGCCCCTTGTGCATGATGTTTATTACAAGTGTGACATGACAGGCAAAATTTTTTAGTATACTTTGTAAACCCGTACGTAGCGAATACCCGATTCACTAACTGTACTATCCCCCCTGTTGAGACATGGCTCTGCCCATGGCTCAACAAAGCTGCATATCTAAATAAATTAGACGGTAATATCGGTTTTCCCTCTTTGGAGATGTACAGCCCTTCCTTGAGAATTGCTCCTCGTCTTTTCCATTTTTGTTTTTCAGCTTGTGTAGTAAGTGTCTGCATTGTTTTTAACATTTCTAAGTCTAAATTCTCAGAAGGTTGTAATTCCTCATTCAAAAGAAATGCTTCTGAGGCTGCTTGCTTTGCAGCTGTGTCAGCTCTTGCATTGCATTTTGAAATCCTATCTTGTTGTTTTGTATAAGCTATGCATTTACAAATAGCTACTTTCTGAGGCAACTGAATAGAATCTAACAAATCTAAAATAAACTGCACATGGTTAATCGGTTTGCCAGTAGATGTCGCCATTCCTCGATTCTTCCACTGTTGTGCAAAAACATGTACAGTAGAAAAAGCATACTGGCTGTCATTAAAAATGTTTACGCTTTTACCCTTTGCTAAGGTACATGCCCGTGTCAAGCAATCAACTCTGCTGCTTGTGCAGATAAGCTATGTGGTAAAGGTTTCGCTTCTACAATCTCAGTATCAGAAACTACTGCATAACCTGTTAGGTTCTGTCCTGTAGGACTCCTTTAGCATGAGCCATCCACGTAATATGTCACCTCGGCATCATCCAAGGGAACATCCGTGAGGTCTTTTCTAGGCAGTGTCTTTTGCTCAATTACCTGCAGGCAGTTATGGGGTGTGCCATCCACAGGAGTTGGGAGCAAGGTAGATGGATTCATAGTAGTACATCGTTCAATTGTCATGTGAGGTTGGCTCAGCAATATAGTCATACAAGAAAGATGCCAAGCAGGGGAAAGATATGATACTTTTTCTTGCAGTAAAATGATTGCGACTGCATGAGGCACTCTCAATGTGAGAGGGTGGAATAACACTACTGAGGCTGAAGCCTGCACTGCCATTGCAGCTGCAACTACTGCTTGTACACAGTGGGGTAGAGACCTCGCCACTGGGTCCAGTTGTGATGAATAATAAGCAATGGGGCATTGTTTGTCCCCATGCTGTTGAGTCAATACTGATGTCATATAACCTTGCTTGCAATCTACAGTTTGGAAAAAACGTTTGTGATAATTTGGTAATCCTAAAACTGATGATGATGCTATCAATTGTTTCAGTTTGCAGAAAGTTAATTCTGCTTCTGGTGTCCATTGTATTAAATCTTGTGCTGCCATAGGCTTCTTAAAAATCAGGTTGGTTAAAGGTGCAGATTCCAAAGCATAATTTGGGATCCAGCTTTGACAAAAATTAGTCATACCCAGGAAGGACATCATTTCCTTCTTGGTTGTGGGTTTAGGTGCTTGTAAGATCGCTACTTTTCTGTCCTCATCTAATGTTCTGCCATCTTTGGATATTACATATCCAAGGTATTTCACTTGTTTTCTCCAAAGCTGCAATTTATTTTTGCTTACTTTGTGTCCTTCAACTGCTAGGGATTTTAATAATGCTATAGTATCTTCCTTACAATCTCGCTGGGTAGGGGCGGCCAGCAGGATGTCATCAACATAAAGTAAAATTTGACTACCTCTCGGTGGGATAAATCCCGCTAAATTACTTGCCATCTCTTGTGAGAATATCATTGGGCTTTCACTATAGCCCTGTGGTTGTCACGTATATGTATACCGCTTCCCCTGAAATGTAAATGCAAACCAATACTGGCTGTCAGGGTGTATCGGTATCGAAAAGAATGCATTGCTGATATCTACCACAGAAAAATACTTCTGTTGAGGTTTTAAATCATTCAACAAGGTATATGGATCTGGCACAGTAGGTGCTCTTGGTATTACTGCATCATTTACAGCTTGTAAATCTTGGGCCATACGCCATTCTCCGTTTGCTTTTCTAACTGGGAATAAGGGTGTGTTACATGGTGAATCGGGAGATTCCACCAGTATTCCGTTCTTAAGCAAAGCTGCTATGATAGGTTTAATACCTGCCTCTGCATCTTTTCTCAAGGGGTACTGTCTCTTTTGTGGTCTAAATGCTGACTTTGGCGTGATAGTAACTGGTCCTGCTGTGCGAATAAGTCCTACGTCTGACTTCCCTGTTGACCAGAGAGTTTCTGGTATGTCTAACAAAGCTTTTTCTTCCTCTTCTAATAAGATGGCTTCTCAGCTGTCTTTGCTGGACTGCAAGTGTACAGTTGGATGTGTTTGTGTTATCCAGTTCAGTTTCTGTCTTTGTATTCCTTGTTCTGACAGTTCTGATTCTGTCTGTTTTTCCCATTTTGTGATTTTCTCCCCTAGGTCTATCCATTTTATATCTTTCTCTTTAGTTAAACTAACATGCAATAATAGATTCCATTTGTAAAGTGAAAAGAACTCCTGAGGTAATGAACAGCTAACTACACTGTTTCCTTTCATGTCCCAGTACAAATTACACAGTACTAATCTGTTTGCATGATTTCTAAACAATTCTTGTTCATATTCTTTGTCAGGTCCTGGTGTATTACAATAGTACAGAGTACAGTGCAACAGGTGTTGTATGTCAATACAAAGGGAGGGGAACTTACTGATAGCTACATTCATTAACTCTTCAGTTACTGCTCCAGGGCCAGTCGTAACTAAGTCCTGGCTGTACCAGTAAAATGTCTCACCTTCCGTTTGCACTGCAAAAGCATTAGTTTGTCGCTGTGCTTCCATACCTTGCGTGGTTGGAACTACTGCTATGCCTAATAGTTGCATAAGATCTCTGCCCAAAAGGTTCACTGGGCATTTTGCAGAAACAACAATTTTGCTTTTCTGAGTTAATCCTGAAACAGGATCTGTTATTGTAATGTTATGTGAGAGAGGCTCCCGGTACAGCTGTCCATTAGCTGCTTTTACTAGTATAAAGTCATGTGATTCTGAATTTCCTGGTAGTTTGGAGGGGTGTACCAGGGTTCGTGATGCCCCTGAATAACACAAAATTTTGACTTCCCTCCCTTCTACCAGGAGTGTCACTTCTGGTTTTGTGTCAGCTAGATAGAGCTCTAAGCTCAGTAAGGCTAGGTCTAATATTTCATTTTCTTCACTATCAGTGTCTTCCTGCACTTCCTCTATTATCACATTCTCTGCTCCTTCTATCACATTCTCATTTGTCCTTTCTCTATTATTCTTATCTAGTGATTCCTGACTTTCATATAGTCAGTCCTCACCCTCATCGTTTTTGTCTTCCACTGCTGCCTTCTTATTTTTCTTGCAATCCGAAGCCAAGTGTCCCTTTTTCCCGCAATTGAAGCACTCACCTCTTTTCTTTCTCCCTTCAAAGTCCTCTGATCGCTGATCAGATTGTTTGTTTCCCTGGGCATTCTTTTTGCCCTTTTGTCCGGACTGTACTAAATAAACTTCTTCATCTTCCACAGCAAATGCTTGGGCTTTCTTTTTCTTTTTGTTATTAAAATGCCTTTCGGCATGATTAGCATTTTCAAGCAGTGATTGTAATCTGCTTGTACGATGGTCTACCATGTGTTTAGTAATAAAACTACTCATGGGTGCAATACTGCCTTTCAAAAATGCATTCTTTAATTGCTGCTCATATGGGGAATCTTGTGTCTGATCTTCAGGCACCTGCATTCCACAGTGATTGGTAAAACATTCTAATAATCTGGCAAAATATCTATCAACAGTTTCACTTTCTTGTTGGATGCATTGATTAATGCAAGTCCAGTCTGCCCTAGGCTTCCATTTCTCAGAAATTCGGTCTGTCAGACCTTTCACTCTGTTATCTAGTTCTGCGCTGGATGTGGGACGGGCCTAAGTGCAGCGTCACGGGGATTCCAGTTGCCACTGATCATGTGCCAGTCTGGACCTACTATTTGTCTGACTACTTTTTCTAGTTCCTCTCCGTTTAAGTGATAACTTAATCTCATGCCCTGTAAGTATTCTAAGAACTTTCTAAAATTAACTTTTGGATGGGGAATTCCCTCTGTGGCTTTCTGGATGTCTTCCGGTGTCCACGGTCTATATACTAAGAGAGTTGGGTCCTGCCCTTCTTGTCCTGCCTGAGGATTTGGTACTTCTATGAGTGGGCATATCTCTTCTTCACTCATAGCCCGTGAATTTCCATTCATTTGATATAATTCAATATCCCCTTTTAAATTACGTGTTCGAGACCTAGTCTCGATAGGATCTCTAACAAACGGTAGTGGTTTTATAGGAATAACTGGATATCGTGGAGGTGGGCCAGTTTGTTCTTTTGCTTCATATTCCAGTAAGGGAACTGGTAAGGGAATCGGAACTGGAAGGGGTGGAGGGGCCGATGCTATAACTAAGTTAACTAGTTAACTAAGTTAACTAAGTTATTATCCTCTTTGTCTAGAAACATTGCTTTTGAATTTTTATTCTTTTGTTCTCCCTCAATCCACCTGTGTGCCTGAGGAACTCCTAATTTACGCTGTTTTTTAACCCGACCTTTAGAATCAGTTTTTAACTGTCTAATAAGTTTGATAAGTGAGGATCTTTCTAGTTTCCCATCAAATTCATATTTATTAACCCATTTAGTGTAATATCTAATGTTGTCAGTGCACTGTGATTGCATATATTTTGCGTCTTCGGTTAATGGTGGGCTTTGGGGTCTTTTAGATTTTGTGCACATATTACCCATTTTGTTCTAACCTTTTAAATATTACGTAACCCTTTTATTTTTAATGTGGTACCACCAAGTATTTACAGTCCCTTCAGACTACCTGCCTACTTATTCTGTTTCCCTGATCTATGACAAGATAGCAATATTTCTGTCCCTGAATTTTAACAAAATTCTCACAGAACAAATACAATCAAGCCCCTGATCTAAAACAGAAAAAAGTAGATTCACCCTACCTGAGCCTCAGCGATTGGTCACTCACTGTTCAAACGGAACCCGCCTTCAGTCGTAGATCAGAAAAGTGGCTGGCCTCTTTTGTACGACAATTCAGTCTGTGGTCTTTCAATGAAGAAGATCCGATGTGGTATCTTCCCTGCGCAGTTTCATGCCACCTGGCTCATCTGATGCCAGGCTAAACGAGGGTTTCCGGCTCCAAAGGACCAAAAAAAATGTCAAAGAAAAATACTTCAAAAGACCAAAAGCATAAGGTTCAGTTCAGGTATCTTTATTCTTGGGCAAGGAGACAAAAAATGCAGTTACAGAGTTTGTCTGACTAAATCAGGAAGTGTCACAATTATTATACCTTTCTTTCAAGACATTGCCCACTACGACTGATGTAGTAGATCACCAGTTCACAATTCTGTTACTTTACAGATGTTTCTCACGTTTCTAGCTGACTCTTCAAAGTTTAAAAAAGATTTTTTTAGTAAACAGGATGGCCTTGACGACCACCGGTCAATTATAACTTTCTTGCTATGTGATGTTACAAGTCTAGGTACTATGGCTAATTCAAGCACAATACAAGTACAGATTTCTGAAGCAGTTCATTGTTTATAGTATCTAACTATCTTGCAGCTTGTGCACTTTTCATTAGCGTGAACAGAGCTTATTGTTCATAATGAATGGATCTACAGAAATTATTATTATTCTCCATTTAATTTCCTGACCTAGCAGAAAATCACCTGCTTTCCAGTACATTTCCAAAGCATAAACATGTATTTTGCTGTGCTAGTAAACTAGGTCAGAGGGCATCTCGCAGTGTCAGAAAGCACAATTTCAGAAAAGCACGTTTTCAGTTTCAAATAGAACTAATGCTGCATATAGAATAAAAACGTGTTAATCTTCCCTTATTTAAAATAAGCATTACACACATATGTTAATACATATTTTTTTAACAGGGAGGTTAACAGACAAGACAAACAAGATGCATACAGGGGCGGAGTATGACACATGTGGGGGGTAAACACAATTGACGGGGACGGATGTTTGGATATCGCAAGCCCATGAGCACACAGATGGCAACAGTGGAACTGAGATCCCCACCCATGGGCAGTTACCACTGCACTTTCACAGCCCAGGCTGGGGCTGTGCTGGGGGCTGGATAGGACGGGCAGGCACACACATGAGTTGCGCCACTCTCACCTCAAGCTGGCGTAGGGGATCAGTCATGGAACGCCTGATCTCACTATGCACCGCAGACCAGACCCTATGGAGGGTGAGTGGAGGCTCTCCTCCGGCCATGCTTGCATAGGGGGGTGAGCCACATCCCCTGCAGTGCTTCCACCCGAAGGTGGCACAGGGCCACCGGAGGAGGAGGTCCCGGCCTGGGCACTGGTGCCAGGTGCACTTGCCAGCTGAGGTGGGAGAGGTGGGTCTGCTGGAACCCGCCTTCCCTGTTGTCCTATGTTTAGCAGTATTTTATGGTATTTTGGGTTAGTAACAAACAACACCATTCAAAATTATTTGTAACAGCATGCATCAGTATTCCCATTAACCAAACACACATGAATTCCGAACATTGAGCAGCAAGCATAACACATGCATATTTAGAACAACAGTGGACATTCCAACAGCATGCAGGGTTGATTGGTGGCAACAGGCCATCAGGTTTGGATATGTGAACAGGACAAATGCATCAACGTACATGCAGATATGTATAAACCAACAGGACAAATGTCCATGGGAATTAATTGTGAATACAGATACCCAGTTTGGTGTGGAATGGCATAATTTGTGAAAATAGGGTAGGGTGGAGAAATATTACATTAACAACTTAAACTACCTATACATATACTGTACATTCTTAGTAGATGCATATATATATATCCCCTACATGTATTAGTACAGTTTCCTGTATGTAACCTTAGGAATGTTGGTGATGGGGATGTTACTGCTACATTAATATACATTCCATTTTTATTCATATATGTTCATATCTGGCTGTGTTCAGGTAAAGCATCCTGCTACATTTGATTTATATGGGTCTAGACAACTGTGGATGTTCAGCATTTCATACAACCATACTATCTCCATAATGCAAGGGTACAGCAACATATCCAAATTGTGGGATGGACACAGTCCAGGTTCTGTACTTTATTAAAGACATTTCTCTCTTTGGTTGTGGCTGTCTCATTCATTTCATTATGTAGTGAATGCAGTATACCTTTATTCCAGACTTATTACAGCTTTCTTGGTAGCTTCAAACTCTCTTTCTCACACTCTCTCACTTATTTTATATTTACATTTCAGGATAGTACTTAATTCTAGGCTTTATTAACATTTATTACTGGGTTACAACAATCCTTTCCAGTTGACTCACTTATTTCATATGGCAGAATTTACAAGGATGTATTCGACAGTTGTCTATCCTTTGTTGATTGATTACAACACTCATTTTCAGGCTGAAGCAGTTATCTGATATTACAATACAGGTGGAAACTCTATTTGAGACTTGTTTAATCTTTATTACTGGATTGCAAAACTTTTTTTCCAGGCTGCTTCACTTATCTAATCTTACAATACTAGCAGAATCTTTCTTCTAGGCTTATTTCACCTTTATTACTGGGTTACAACACTGAACTCTTTTACAAGCTGTCCCACTTATATTCTATAACAATACCAGCAGAATAATTACTGACCTGCCTGGTGGTGCAACCTCACCAGCCTATCAGCATAGGCTTGCCGATTCGTGGAACGAACACCTGCAGATGTAATATAAATGAAGGAATATTGTAACATACCTATCCATACTATAGGCTAGGATAGCATTTCTTACATACTTATTTACATGGATACTTACTCAGTAGTGGGGCATTGGGCATTTGGCGGGCCTCCTGGATCCATCGGTTCAGTTGGTCCTCCTTTCGTCACTTCAGGTCCGCATGGTGGTGATGGACCTGTTCATTAGTCCTCGGAATGCCTGTGGCACTGGTGAGATCATGTGCCAACCGGTTCCACACCTCTGCCTTATACGCTCCCCATTGAACCTGGCCCTGCATGAGTTGCGCTTCATGATCATGGACTAGGAGCCAAACCATATATTTTGACTCCTCAACACCCCACCTTTGTGCTCTAAAGCGATTTCCCTTTCCTGCACCTGCCATCCTGACTGCAAATGGGTACCACAATCAGTTATGGTGTATATTCCCACCTATGGGGCTTATATATGCCAGTTTTCCAGCACGTATCTGTGATTGGCCATTTTGGATATTTCTCTGCTTACAGCAAACCTGCTTTGTCATGGTTATATTTTCATTCATTCCTATATGTATGGTAATACTGTATTTTTTGGTACAACTGTCATGGCTTAGTGGTTCAGTAGTTTGACTATGGTGCACAGTATCCCGGGTTCAATCTTTGCCATTGCTTTTTTATTTTACTACTGTCTAGACAGGCTAGTAGGTGTGTCTGTGTAAAGGCAACTTTGCTACAGCTTGCCCAATGTTGCCCGACTGTAAGCTGGTTGGCACGCTGTGCAGCTCTGCGCAAACGGCTTATGCTGGGTAACACATAATTTAGCCATAAGCACTCATATTAAGCTGGGTAAAGCGCTGCCCAGCTACGGGCAGTCATATTAAGCTTGTTAAAGTGCTGCTCATCTACGGGCACTCATATTAAGCTTGTTAAAGCACTGCTCAGCTACGGGCACTCATATTAAGCTTGTTAAAGCGATGCTAAGCTACGGGCAATTACGATCCTTTTTATATATATATCATATAGGTTTTGTTCAGAAATACATGGGCCATTTCATTACATTTTACTTAAATTAAATTTATATACATCGGGGAATTGTTTCATACTTATTTAAAGAAAAATGGAGGGGGATGTTGTGGGGATCGAACCGTGACTACCTATTCTTTCGGCGACTTCTCTACCGCTATGCTATTGTTACTTTGCTTAATTTGCATATGTAGATCTTATATGCTTTTCAATGTCATATCTGCTAACTGTGGTTGAGCGAAGGGCATACTCGTGCAAATGAGCGCAAATGCAGGCAAACATTTTGGAAATTATATAAAAAAATGGAAACTGCTATTTTTACATTTTACATATTTTCAGTAGGGTGAAAAAAAGCTGAGCTTGGGGTGCAGCCCTGACTCCAACACTGCAGAATTAAATCATCACCCACATGCCGGTTGGAATAAGGGCACTGCAGAATATTTAAATTCCCTAGGATGGATGTGAGGAATTCTGTTTTAATTCTACCTCCAGCACTGCAAAATTAAACCATCACTCATGTGCTGATTGGAACAAAGACATTGCAGTATGCTTACACTCCCTAGAATGGCTGTGAAGAATTCTGTCCTTCTGGCTATTATCAGTCCAGTGCATCCTCAGGGATTTGGATACAGATCATACGTATGACACTTGGTCATTTAATAATGGTTTCTAAATGCTGGACTGTGGAACTTAGGTAGAGTACGCTAGACTGCTCTATGGTGGAAATGCTTACTAGTTTTAAATGAAAAAAAATGGTATTCCTCTATGATATGATGAGGAAAAGGACACGTGACTCTTGGCTGTCATTGCTGAGTAGAAATAAACTGACACTGATGAGCAATTTGTGGAACTTTGGTGACCAGAGTTCAGCCCATATAACCCTGAGTGGGTAGATGGGTCATATAAAAAAAATGCTCTCTCCCATATGAAAGAGTGGAAGTGTACTAATCATTTCTTGGGAAGTTTTGCAGTTGAACTTATCACAGCATTGTTTTTTTTTGTGCTAATTTGCACTACTCCTGTTATGTAATTCCAACACCAAAGACAGAGTGATGATTTTTGCTGTGACACATTATCTTAGGCTATATTGCTCTTATCTGTAGGTTGCTTGACCTCTGAATTTTTCTTGCACAGTGCAGCATATATTTTGTGTTTTCAGATGGAGATTATTTTTAAATCTCACTGTAAAGTGTCATACCTTAAATCCTACCTTGATAATTAACTTATAAAATGTTTAATGCAAAGAGCATATCAAGGACAGAATTCAACAAAGCGAAGGTAATTTGTTGATGAATCAGCATGTTGATGTATTTTCATTACAAAATTAAATTATGACGGGATATAGTAAGGCTCTAGGTAATATTCAAGGAATGTAAGTGGAGTAAGCTCAAATCCTTTTTAAATCCATTTTTTGTTATGGTACCTTATGCTTTCCTTGATATACTAGTTTATGTAACTTATCAGTAAGACAAATAAAATAGAAGCTCTACTTTTAATAATACTTCCTGCAAGGCTTGTATAAAAGGAAAGTAAGAAAGCCAATACAGTGAATTCATTACACTTTTATGAGATTTGAGAGTATAGATTTTGTATTGTAAAATAGTGTAAATAAGGAAATACAATTAGACGAAAACAGAAGTCTACCTTACAACTGCCTAGCATGATATGCCTTTTCCGTTTTAAAATGTGTACACAAAATGCATAATGCAGACATATGTCTTTATAAATATAATGTCCTAAAATTTACATTTTTGGAAGGCCAAAAGAAATACAAGATAAGTGCCATCACTTCAGATTTCCCCTCCCATCAGTCAATTGCTATGACTATATCTGCATTTTTTTATTATGAGTATTCCTTTGTTGTAAAGTGTGATTGCAAGTCCCCGAGTGTGTGTGTGTGTGTGTGTGTGTGTGTGTGTGTGTGTGTGTGTGTGTGTGTGTGTGTGTGTGTGTGCGCGCGTGCGTGTTGGGGGGAGGGGATGTATGCTTGTGAGAATGCATTCTGACTGCTAACTGCTGATGTTTATCAGAGATACATACTTTACAAATGTGCAATACAAATGCTTTTCCATAGAATCCTTTGGGCTAAAACTGAATTGGAGACTGAGGATTGGTGCCATAATTTGGACTCCTTTAAGAGATGTCTGAAATAGTTGTTACTTTTCTCCAACTAAGAGGATTAATGTGTAATCAGATTAATATAAAGAAGTTTAGATAGTTTGCATAAAACTGTTCATATTCAGTCTGAAGAGGAAACAATAGCCTAAACACACTGTTTTACATCTTGATAGTTCCCTAAGTATTAAAAAGGGTGCAGAAAGTTAAACAGCTATATCCACTAAAGAAAATGTGAAACATACTCAGCGTACACAAAGTAAAACTGTAGATCCAGAATCAGAAAATATACTTGTTCTTTAATGATAAATGATGCGACAAAGAAAAAAAAATATAATACTTGACATACATTTTGCTTACTTATATGCAGCACTTTATATTTTTGTTTCTATCATGGCTTGTAGTGTCCAGTAGCGATCAAATGACAAATAATGCAATGTACTGATTTTTTGGTTGTACATACTGTAATTACAGAAGGGGGAAAAAACAGGTTTCAGAACAAAAATACAATGGGATTCAGAAACATATAACACATTTTGCAGTCCTGTTTCTATCAGGATAGCTCGGTGCACAATGCTGCAGTGATTTAAAGTTCACTGTAGTGCTATAGTGTTAAGGCTCCATCTTGAAATGTCAGTGTTACCACACTGGAAAAAGCTGCATGCAACTGTGGCAGTCCAGATGGAGCAGCTAATGAAAATTAATGTTCTTCTCCGAAGGTCTTGCTAGGAATGGAATAGTGCATCAGAACTATTCAAAGACCATGTCAGAGAGTGAAGCGAAAACAGTGTATGTCATCTTTTGATATGAGCAGGAATGTTAGCCCCATAAAAGGTAAGTGCTAGGAAACCATCTGTGTGTGTGTGTGTGTGTGTGTGTGTGTGTGTGTGTGTGTGTGTGTGTGTGTGTATGTGCACGTGTGTGTGTGCACGTGCATGTATACATTGTTGTAAGTGTTGGGGCATGTACATTGTATGAGTTGGTAGTAGAAACAGTAGCGCAGTCTCCTGTAATTGCACAAGGTTTGATTCAAAGCCATGCTAATGAGCCTCTAATGAAGTATTGTTCCATGCAGCTTTATTGTGTCTATGAAACACATTATAGCACCATCAAGCTATTGAGCACTCTGGCATTGCTCTGGTAGTTCTGGTGGAAATAGGCTTTCTGAATTCTAGTTTTGTCTCACCTGGGATTCTTGACGTCTTAGCAAAAGCTTTTATCAAACAGCTTGCATCTTCTGTCCTGCTTGTCCTGTACAAGAAGAGTTTACTAAGTAACAAAATCAAGAAAATTAACACAAGAACCTTCAGGGTTTACATTCTTAGACTGTGCTATAACACTTATGCATACTGCATCACAGACTCTGTTGGTAGTGGTAATAGTTGCTATATTTGAACTGGAGACTGCAGAAAAAGGCAAAAAAAACAGAACATAGTGCCCCTTACTTTTTGTCTGGCACAGGCATGCTTTTTTCGAATCATAGACAGCTAACTATCTCATGCATACTTGAAGGTACAGTCTATAACTTCTTTTGAAAGGTTATTCTACCTATCCACTGTCTTTTCTAAAGCCAAGACGGATGGTTACACTTTCAGTCCAAAAATCATGCCATATTTTTGCACCTGTTTTCCTCTTTAAACTTAGTGTATTAATCAGTATTTTTATATTGTGACACTTAGTTCACCAAACACCTCCAGAATGTGACTGTCCATAGGTTTCCAAAATAAATTATACTTGGAGCAGCATGCTACTCAAATCAGGAATTCGGGATTTCCTAAATAAAAGGGAATCCAGGTTTTCTTCAAGTAAATGAGTAACCTACTCCTGATTGTAAAATGTGAATTACGCTCTCTCTGCCACAGTGTTGATAAATGTGAATATAAACCTTCAAAGTATCCCAATAGCACATTAATGAATAAAGGAGTATGGGTCACTGTAGCAACAACAAAAAACATCTCCACCTGTATGACATAATTACAAATTCTTTGCTCAAGAATTTTGGACAAAGACAAAAATAATGGAGGAACAGAGCCTCAGAACAATAAGAAGAAAGAAACTATAATGGATGTCATTATTGTCTGACTGTAATCCTCACTGATTTACCAGAAAATCAAAACTTTTCCCGGACAAAGGGCAAAAATATGAAGCAAAATCATAGACGATTAAGAAGTATGTTGTATGCTAGCACTTTTACTGTAAGCATTACATGTGTGAAGTCCAATGCCTGCAGTTTCAGTTCAGACATACAAGTAACAGTGGAGGAGTGAGTGTGTGCGTGTGTGTGTGTGTGTGTGTGTGTGTGTGTGTGTGTGTGTGTGTGTGTGTGTGTGTGTGTGTGTGTCTCTGTGCATGCATGTTTGGTGAAGGAATACATGCATGTATAATAGTGCTGTGTGTGAGCCAACCCTTTCATACACATAGGACATTTCCAAATTTATGTTTTTTTTAAGTTGCACTATGCTTTTATGATGTAACCCCATGATTTATTACACTTGTATTTTGAGCTGACATACTGCATGCTTGAGAATGGTTTACCTGTTATGTATGCAGTGCTATGTCAGGAATATTTCATCTTTTATGCATGCAGTATTATGTCTGACATATAAATGGAGCTTTGTGTGGTATTGGTGGTCATCATTCAGGCTTTGCAGTCATTGGATAAAGCCAGGAATAGTTAATAAGGCTAATGTATACTGCATGATCATGAATCCCATTACCTCTTCCTTGTGTAGCATACATCTGAACACATGTGCCACTGCCATATAATCATGTAGGTCAGTAAGAGTTGAGATTTAGTACTGAGTTAGCTCTACAGAATGGCAGATGCCCTCTGCTATGCTTCCAAATTTTTACAATCTTGCCATTGTTTCCATCAGCCTGGTTCACAAGTCTGTACGACCAATAAGAGTTCAGATGCAAGTTGTTTAGTCAGTAGTACACTAGAAATATATATATGCATTACTTTTTGTAGTGACATTACAAACTGGTTAGTATAATTGGGGAAAGCAGCAAACTAGTCATGGCTCATAAACAAAGAGCTGTCATGCAAAACTCTG
Source organism: Protopterus annectens (assembly GCF_019279795.1). Classification (NCBI taxonomy): domain Eukaryota; kingdom Metazoa; phylum Chordata; order Ceratodontiformes; family Protopteridae; genus Protopterus; species Protopterus annectens. The sequence goes on along the minus strand of NC_056743.1, from coordinate 1,648,798,933 downwards.
GAATGACTATTTGTATCAATCAATATTGGCAGTCATTGTGTAGAAGCTTGAAATACTATTTTGGTACTGACTGCAGAATCAACATTTTCTGACTACAGAGATAGTTATTTAAAATGAATGCCAGGACCCAAGTAGATGAGTGTGACGACATATGTGATCAATAGTATGAAAACAGACTGTTTATATTTATTAGCTGGCTTGGTGTGGAGCTATCAATATATTTCCAAAGGCTTCATGGGCTTCATAGGGCCTAACTCACAACATGGAAGAGAGCTTTAACTACTGTGTGTGTGTGTGTGTGTGTGTGTGTGTGTGTGTGTGTGTGTGTGTGTGTGTGTGTGTGCGTGTGTGTGTGTGTGTGTGTGTGTGTGTGTGTGTGTGTGTCTGCCTGCCTGCCTGCCTTCCTGTCTACGTATTTCTTTAGTTTAGAGAGCTGTTGACCTTAGAGTCATGGTCAGTTCTGAACTGACATGTGCTGATAGCAGCTAACCTGTTTAAGTTAATGTCTTATTCACAGCAAATGTGTAGGAAAACAACACAGTCTTGCTCATTACTCATATACAAAACAGCAACTCATTCCATATTTCCCTCCTTTTATTCCAGTTTGAAATTGTTTACCTTCCTGAGAATCTTATCATGTTTCTTGTTCTCAGACCCTTTGTTTCCTTGACAGCCATTCTATTATCAACTGCATTGGGTAGGTGCACTGTTTAGTCTCCAAGGACTCTATGTTAATACATATCACTCCAGCTTTGGCCAGCAAAGCTCCACTGAGTGGCTGAGTACCCTTTACACTTCCTGAGTCCACCTTTTCCTATTTAAAATTTCATATGCACACGATTACGTTTTGGCATGACTTTCACTGTCCAACCTTGCAATGTGCCTTATGTTTACATTCTGCCCTTGATGTATTTTGTTATTTTTTTCAGAGTGACTCTGATTGTTATGCCTTCTACAGGCAGTTGGGCCCTCGTTGAATTTCCTTACACATTCAGTATTAAACTTCACTTATGAATGCTTTGCTCATTCTGGTAGACTTCTTAATCAATTTGTAGCCACCCCCCATCTCCTGCTATCACACCAGTCTTTGTATCATCAGCTTAAGGACTTATCATTTTCTTGTTGACCCTTATGACATCTGACTTAAACATACACAACAACAATAAACCCAAAACCAACCAAGGGATACCACACTCACCACTTCTCTTTTTGATATCCTTCCCTTTAGCCTCTGCTGTTTGTTTCATAGCAATCAATTACTCTTTCTGTCATCCTGCTAGTTCTACTCCTGACCTCCTCACTTCAGCTTATCTGTTTTACTTTTATCTAGAAGTGAGTTAAAGCTTTATTCATATCAAGGCATAAAAATCCATTAGTTTCTGTTTTTGAGTCCTACCATAACAATACATTCATACATTCATCTGTTCTATGTATGATTGTAATATTCATGTTAGCTGCAGAAACAAATCTGGTGTGAAATACATAAAGCTGGGTTAATTGGTCAGTCTGTGTAAGAGTCTATTATTATATTTTGCAAATCATAATAATTTAGCTGCTTACTGCTAACCCTTCAAATGTATACAGTGATTGGTCTAGCTTGTTCTTAAAGTGGAGCTTTTTTCCCAGGCTTTCACAAAAAAATGTTTCTGCTCAGTCAAATTAGCCCAACTAATATAACTAACTAACTAACTGACTGACTGACTGACTAACTAACTGACTCACTCACTCACTCACTCACTCTAGTCATAGAATGGCTTGGAGCACCATGGCCTTTTCTGCTAAAGTTGTGCTGTGTCTTATTATTTGTGTTATTTACCTCTAGGAACCAAACAAAAGTAAATTATTGCCCCCCCCCCTTGTGGAGTGGTAAAAGTGCAGCCCAAAGAATTGTCTGAATGGATTTGCCACAGTTCTATAAGTACACCTGCCCCCTTAGTCATAATCCTGTGGTGTGACATCAGCCTTTGTGCCCTGTCCTCTTTTAGTTCTTCACACCCTTTTTATGCATCATGTGTTACCTATCCAACTCCTTTTCATTTTATCCTTTTCCAACTCACACATATCTCCTTTATTGTCTTTCTTAAAATGAAGGGAAAAAAGCATTATGCTTATGCATTCTCAATATGAAGGCATTTCTGTGTTATGCTCTAGGAATATACAGTCAGCTGAAAGAGTAGATTTTCTACAGTTACACTGATGAAAGGCACCGTTGTTGTTTAGCATTTACCTCAGTAATGGCTAAATATCTCACTTACTCTGAGCATTTTACATTCAGTAGTATGGTGTAAAAATTCAAATGTCATAAAACTGAATTTAATTCTGAACAAAAGGAAACTTTTACTTACGTATCTGAATACAACAGCTATAAATATATTTGACACATGCATGCATGTCAGCAAGGGGCATTGCCTTCAGCATCCTTGCCCTCCTGTCATCATGAATGAGTGGTATCAGTCTCCACTGGAGAAATTGCAAAAGCCCATGTGATTGCTAACTGTCAGCAGCTTGTCCTTTCTTCCATGACAGGATAGCATGGTATGTGCATTCTTTCTTCTTCATTACTTCTAGGTCTTCCACGGCTAGGACTGTTAATTGAATCTGGGTTAACTGAGTCACAACCATATAGCTCCATCCTTCTTCATCATGGAGCCAGAACATAACATCTTTACAAGTAGCACAAGCAACACTAATAATTTAAGAATTTCTCTGTTGTCAGTATTAACATGATACACATTTGCCTTCTTTTACAGCTTTTGCTGCATTGCCTTCATCTTCCATTGTCGATTTGTGTACCTACAGAAGCCCTGTTTCACTTTCGGTTTCATTCATTCTGTTAATTACCTGTCTTGTGTAACCTTTGTCTTCTTTTGTTGTCATTTTCTTCATTTGCTCAAATTCTTGTCTAAATTATTCTGTTTCTTTTTTCATTGTTTGCACTGCTCTTTGTTATTATTGGTTATTTTTTATTACCCTATTAAATGGCAATTGCCTCTTCCTACACCTTTATTTGCTGTTTTACCATATTTATTTATTTATGTATTTATTGGCATTTGTTAACCAGGAAAGTCTGACTGGATCCAGAGTACCCATTTTCAGTGGAAGCCTAGGAACAAAAGCTCTAACACATGAACATTCATAAGCAAAGTATAGAATGGCATAATAGTTTGCATTACACATAAGTAGATATGAGTACATGAATCACTGCTAAAATATAAGCAAAAGATGACTAGACATTTGGACAATATCGTCACTGAATCTAATTTCATAGACAGAAAATATAGGATATAAAAGTTTACATTATGGATAACTAGGGTATGAGTGCATGTATTATTGCAGATAAGAAAAAGGCAGCAGGCATTTGGCCATAAGATATAATGGTGAGTAAGTTAGATTAGTAGTCAGTAAGTATGAGAGTTAGTGAAGGCAATAGCAGGGTGAGAACCACAAAAAGTGAGTGTTGCTAGGAGAAAAGATGAGATGGTATGGCGGATAATCGTAGAGGCTAAGAATTAAAGGAAGAAGAGAGATGTTTGATAAGAAGCAGAGAGGGCTGAGCAGGAAAGGTAGAAGAGAAACAGAGAGAGAGAAGGAGTAAGTAGTTAAGAGACGAGCAGCAGGACATTTAGAGGATGCTGTAGGTAAAATGAGTATAAGTTGTAATAATGGGTATAAGCTGGGAGCCTTTATTAACTCCCCAGGTGATGCAGACATCATACAGAAAGGCCTCACTGAGACCAATGACTGGTGTCAAAACCCTGGCCTTAAGCTTTGATTAAAAAAAATGTGTCATTATCTCCTTTAGGAAAAACAGTTCCCACTAATTACCACATGGATGGGAGCCCACTGAACACTGAAACTGTTATAAGAGATCTGGGGACACAGGTTGACACCAACCTCTCCTTCAACCACCAAATTGCCACTGTGGTCAGAAAGTCCATCTATGCGGCACATCTCATTACCAAGAGTTTTGCATCCAGGAAGAAAGAGGATATCATTTCTCTCTACTCTTCCCTCATTAGACCAATCATAGAGTATAATACCCCATTTGTCATGTACCTCATTAGACATGTGTAACAGCTGGATAGGCCACAGAAGTACCTCACGAAGTGGACCCTAGGCCTTAAACACATGTCCTACATGGAGAGACTAAAGAAATTCCAGCTATTCTTTGTCCCATATCGTCTACTAAGAGGTGATCTCTGCTTGACTTACAAAGCCATGTCTGTCCCAGCTCTGTTAGAAATGCTACATCTAAAGAAATCCCAATCCCTCTGCACCACACATTCCAGAGACCTCAACCTGATTACCACAATCAACAGAACATGCTGAAGGAACAGGTTCATAACCCAGAGACTGCCTATGCTCTGAAATAGACTTTCCATACATGTCAAGCAGAGCACCTCACTAGCCCTATTCAAAAGTAATCTTGATGAGTGGATGGGAAATAGAAAATTCACCCTGGGGATCACTCCAGTGGCTCTACTTGATAGAGGCACTGGGAACTAATGACAGGTGGCTCAATGCCAGGGCACTTCTATGGACTAGGCTTGTAAAGGCTCCAGGTCCATTAGCCTAGTACACACCTATGAACCTATGAACCTATAAGTACTACTTGGAATCAGGTTGAGAAAAAGAGCACATCCTTGATTTGGATATAAATTCTTTTAAGCCATGCTTGAAGGAACAAGAGGTTACAGTTTGCTCTGATATTTATAGGAAGGCTGTTCCATGCTTTGGCCACAGAGTTGGAGTAAGGATTCTGCCCAGGTTTATGCAATGAGAGTAGTAGTTTGCCTTTCTAACCTTAGGGATCTTTTAGTTAATTAGCTGTGGAGTATAGAACTGAAGACAGGACACGCTCAATTTATAAATAATGTTATGGGCAGTTATGAGTTGTAAATAGCTAAGATGGTGTGGTACTTCATGGAATTTATGAGACTGCAGTGAAGTGCAGTGATGGGTGAAGTATGTAGCACTAGTTGCAAACTTAGCTACTTTATTTTAGCTACATATCTGCAGTATTTATCAGGGCTGCTTACAACGACATTCAGTTCTTGGTTTTAGAACAGTTGCACCTCAGCGTTGAGAGGAAACAGAATTTTAGGAATCTTACTCTGCAGCTCATAGTTATCACAGTTTTCAGTGTTTTCTTGCAAGATATCTGTCTGCAAATCTTTTTGCTGCTTATCTTTCAGGAACTGCAACTTTGGCATACTCTCTTTTACATAACTAAGCAAGTTCTTCAACACAACCTACAATCTTTCCAAAGGATGAGCTAGTATCTTGGTCTGACTACTTTACCAATGACTTTAGCTTCAGGCCATAGACATTTCCATGACCTGTGATTCCTAATTTGTTGTTTCCAACTAAAATGCCTTGCTGTCTTTTGCAATGTCTTTCACAGTAACACTTTTCTCTCTGCTGATTTCTTTCCAGCATTTCTTTACTTTCTATTTATATCATATTTATATCCAGCATCATTACAGCTGAACCTGGTAAGCTGCTTTTCAGCCTTAAATCCATTCTGAGCTGATAAGAAATTTAGTCCCTGTAGTCACATATTCCTAAACTCCAAATGTAAATGATGAAAATCTTCAAAGCTTTGCAACAACACTTTTCACAAGATTCTTTACTATTTAGATATGTTTCTGTGTTTGTCTGCTAGCCTGAGCATAGTGGGATTGGATACTGAAAGTTTGCATTCCCAGTCATGTACACTTGTAAATTTTTATTTATTATAGATATAACATAAGAACATCATCTATCCTCATCTCAGAAATGTAAACTTTAATGCACTAATCACACTTGTAATGGGGGTGTCTGCCAGTGCCAAATCGCTGTGCTGAATGTTGCAAAGTCAAGATCCATATATGCCATTTATGCTAATACAAAAGGCCTTAAATATAATGAGATGCAAATGAGAAATGTGAAGTGGCGTATGCTAATGAGGTAGTTTTGCAGTTTATAGTCCAACATTCACATGATGCACACATCCATTGTTAAAAGTAATGTTTCACTTTTCATATTGGAGTTAGAATCCGAGAACTTGTCCCCAGCCATCCATTTAGTAGTTTCTTGACACACAAATGAAATATTTGCCCTAGCAACTTCTTCATTAGTTTGTCTTAAGTAGTCACAAGCACTAAAATGACACAAAATATATTATTTTGACCAGCAATTTCTTCAGCATTCTGACCATGTATGTGCAAACACATGCCTGACATGCAAATTAATGATTTCACCCAGTAACACTTTCAGTAATATGTCCAAGAATGCACAGATGCCAAATGAAAAATTACTCAAGGAATCTGCCTCACATCTCCTTGTTCTCCTCAAAAACTGCTGCTTACTGGTATAAGTTCATGGCAGTTTTCGACTTAGTATACAGATTACCTCATGATAGGGTCATGTCTATGAATCATACTTATATGCATATGTGTAAGGCTCTTATCAACATGTGAGCTGGACCCCTATCATTTATAGGTTCAGGGGTTCATAGAAGGTTACTAGGATAATGGCCCTACAATCCTTACAAGCCTAGCCACATTTATCCCCATTATCTGATGCCACAATTATCAGTCATTGGGTGAGTAAAGTTTGCAGAGGTAAGGGTCTATAGTAGTTGATAATGACTTCATTTGTCCAACAAGGACATGGGCACCACCCCAGGAGTGAATTTGTTGCCACCTATCCATTGATCTAGGTTGAGTTTGAAGAGGGTCATGGAGGGGCTCTGTTTCACATGAATTGGAAGCTTATTTATTTATTTTATTTATTTATTTATTTATTCATTTATTTATTTATTTATTTACATTTGTTAACTGGGTAGTGCCCGATTGGGCAAGTAGCCTATTTTCAGTGGCGACCCGGAGAGAAAAGCTCCAGAACAGTACAATTTGTTAATTTCAATATTTGCAAACAAATTTAACAAAGTTACATAAGAAAGAACAAGTAGTCATGAAACACAAATTAGCTGTAATTAAAATGTTGTAGGTAACAAAGTTACATAAGAGACCAATAGTCCAATAGTCATTAAGACACATATTAATAACATAATACAGAAGTGTACAAGATCTAGCAGAGAATCAATTATGTCCATTGAAAAAAAGGGTTTGTGAGCACTAGCTGCTTAAGTGTGCAGAAAAGTGGTATGTGAGAAAGGGAGTTGGGAATTAATAGGAGACAGACAACTAGCTTGTTCCAGAGAAGTAGCAGTCTCTTGGAGATATATCTATCTCAAACTAATCGAGAGACCGACAGACTAAATACCAAATAAAAATGTCAAAATGACCATGGTCTGCCAAAAATATTTCAAATATTTAATAAAACAGATAAATACTTTCATTGTACATCAACAGAACTTCATATATCTATCTCTTCAGCATGACCTGTTCACGTCACAGGCTAGGCTAAGATCCTTGGAGCAAATGACCCTTATGCAGGTTGATTTATGACTATGTAGCATTTCCATCAAGGCTGGGTTGAAGACTGCCCTTTAAGCCAGGTGCAGATCATCCCTTAGCAACCTGCAGGAGACAGAATACAGTGAGAGTGCTTTCAGTCTTTCCGCATAACATTTATTTTGTGTGACCTGTAATTTCTTTGTGAGAAACCTCTGTTGTCTCTCCAGTTGTTGCTGGGGTCTGGTGAGGTACAAGAGGAAGGGGGCATTTTAGTCAATTATTTGTCTGATGAGGTCTGAGTATAATGGAATGATAACATCCTTAGATGTAGATGAGATGCCTTTACTTATAAGATATGCCACATAGAAGGATTTCCTTATTACTATGGATATGTGGTGGTTAAAGTTTAGGTTACTATCAACCTGAGAACCCAGACAAAATGTGTTAACATGTTATGCTTTTACAAGGGGGGGGGGGCATGTTTATAAATAGCCCTTTGCCTTTCCATATTCATACTGAAAGTCTGGGATTTGCACATCCACGTAGCACTACTCTTCACAGATTACAACTATGAAAATGTGAAGCTCCGGACTATGAATACCAATGTTTGACTCATATGGAACCTTTGAAAGCACAAATTAAAGGCTCATACTGAATAAGCTTAAATCTATTGGCTTCAGTGTTAACACACTAAAGTGGTTCAAGAACCACGTGACAAACAGAATGTTTATAATTCAAGCAAGTAACCTTGCTACAAATTAAGGCATTTTTATAGCAGGTGCCCAACAAGGTTCAGTACATGGCCAAATGTTATTTTCCTTGTTTATCAATGACATTAGCTCAATTATTTTCATTTGACAACATTGCACACTATGGAGATGACATATTTCTGGACAGAAATGGTGGATTCCCTACATCAATACAAAATGACATATGCAGTGATTTTCATAGTCTCTATAACTGGGTGACAAAAACAAAAAAATAAAATATATGCAGTCAAATTCACCAAAACTGCAACTTTCTTCTTTAGAGCATCTTTACATAGTGATGCCAAACATCAAATATATATACATGGTAGACCAGTACAAATTCCTAGGCCTCACCTTAGTCGCAACTACAACATCCAAATAATGCACTAACAAAATGCATTTTCAAATTTTCTGTGAAACTTTAAGGGCCCGAGTCATATCTGTCACATCTATGAAGCCAAAAAAGCAATAGCTAGGAATATTTTCATCTATAATATTGAAAATACTGTACCTGTTTTCATATCCTTGATACAACACCAATAATTTACAAAGAACTGTGAATTCTATACACAAATTACTCAACATCTTTCTACAAATAGAACATCACTTCATTGCCCTCCAGAAAACACTGGGCTTCTACAAACTATATGTTCTAAAATACTCCCCAGGATTCACTAATCCTCCGTGTAAGACTAGATTAGTCTTACACGGAAATGCCAGTCTAAGAGTAAGATGGCAGCACGCCATGCATATTAATGAGGACATGCTGCCTCAACTCTAAGGCTAACACGAAGTGTGCACGAGTGCAGGGGGCGTGTCGTACTGCCGAGTAGTCCAAAAATCCATGCCCCTGCAAGTCTCTCAGTCGGGAAATGTCAACTTACATGAGCGAGTCCGCTCAAATGTATACATACCCTACACTACACTCCCCCACATTCTAAACCCCTGTACAATTATAAAATGTAAAACTTTAATTCTTTTATTTTATTTTTTTTTATTATTCCCAATATAGCTGCCCATATTTGCATGGGTTTGCCCATTGCTTAGCTACAGTTAGCAGTTTAGACATTGAAGAGGATAATAAGAAACGTATATGTGAATTAAGCAAAATAGCAATAGCATAGTGGTAGAGCCTTCGCACAAAGAGGAGGCATTCCTGGTTCAAGTCCCACCACTTCCCTTTTTATTTTCTGTTGGAAATCTGTGTATAAAGATAATTCCTGACATTTATCATTTAAATTTTAGTAAAACGCATTGAAATGGCCTATGTAATAGTGAACAAATTATATATATATATATATATATATATATATATATATATATATATATATATATATATATAAATAACAAGGTGAAATGGTTATGCATACTGATGGATGCATAAGTAACATATCTTAAGCAGTGTGAAGCACTGCTAAGCAAAGTTTACCAGTATTAAGCATATTTAAATGTAATTGCTCATAGCTGAGCACTGGGTTAACTAGCACAATGGTTTTGCGCTTAGCTGCGTATCGTGCCAACTAGTGCAATCTGTTTGTGCAGAGTTGTGCTCCATGCTAACCAGCACAACATCGGGCAATGACGAGCAATGCAGAGCAACGCCGAGCAACGTTGGGCAAAGTTGAGCAAAGTCGGTAAAACACAGACACACCTCCTAGCCGGTCTGGCCAGTAGTAAAAAAAAAAAAAAGCAATGACAGGCCTCGATCCTGGGATACTGTGCACCATAATCACAGTACTGAACCACTAAGCCATGACAGCTATTCATAAGCATGCACTTTCAACACACACATACATATCAATGGAAGTTTACCCATTGCTAAGCAGGTGTGCCTTCAGCTGAATTTTTTCAAAATGGGCCAATCACAAATAAGTGCAGGAAATGATGCATATTTAAGCTCCATAGGTGGGAATACTTGCCATAACTGGTTGTAGCTCCCATCTGCAGGCAGCAATGGCCGGTGCTGGAGACGGCTCTCGTTTTCGAGTGCAACGTTGGGGCATTGAGGAGTCAAAAGTAATGGTTTGGCTCCTTATCTATAATCATGAGGATAGACTCCTGTGGGGCCAGTACCAGGGCACCCAATACAAAGCGGAAGCCTGGGACCGTCTAGCTCATGAACTCACCAGTGCCACAGATGTCTCTCGGACTGGTGAGCAGGTCAGACACCACCACACAGACATGAAGATATGCAAGGCAGATCAACTGGACCAGTGGATCCAGGAAGCCCGTGGGATGGAAAATGCCCCACTACTGAGTAAGTGGCCATGGAACTAAGTATGTAAGAATTGCTATTCTAGTGTATACTATGGATAGGCGTGTTTCAATATCACTTCATTTACTTCACAGCTGCAGGTGTCCGTGCTGTGAATCAGGAGGCCTATGCAGATAGGCTGCTAAGGCTGTACCACCAGGCAGGTTAGTAATTATTCTGCTTGTACTGTTATGTAAAATAAATGAGAGAGCCTAAAAAAGTATTTTAACACAATAAATAAAGGTATAATAATTCTCTAATAATTATTCTGCATATACTGTTAAAATAAATGAGAGAACCTCTAGAAAAGTGTTTTAAGTCATTAGTAAAGGTATAATTCCTGGAGTGTGTCTGTGTCATTTTCTTTGATATGTTGTTATACTCTTGCATTATAGAGATAGTACTGTTGTATTAAGCGCTGTTAACACACAGTTGGGTAGGCCTATATAAAGTGGATAAAGGGAGTGACAGTAGCTTTTAAGCATATTTACAGTCCTCAACTGATGGTTCATGCCCAGCATGTACAGGTTAATCTGGCATGTGAGTAGCTTGGTATTGTGATCCCCAGAAATGTCATTTTGCTGGCAGAAATGTAGGGAGCTGTTAACATATAACTGATAATTTCACCTAAACATATCTAGATAAGTGAAGGAAAGTAGAGCTGTCAGTGTACCATCTCAGCAGTAGTGTGTCTGAGCAACTCACAAAATATGTAGCAGTAACATCTGCATCCCAGACAGTTTGTATGTCAGATACAGCCCATGTAAAACCCATTTCACAATTTAAGGACAATTGGGTAGTGTAATAATACATGTAGGGGACATATAACTGCAGTTAACAGGAATGTTGTGTAAACTAGAAGGATATATAAGTTGTTAATGGAGCTATAATTTTCCACCCTACCGTATGTACATAGAAAATGCAATTCCACACCTCAATGGGTATGTCTAATCTCAAAACATTTGTTGGGACATATGTCCTATTGGTTTATAAATATCTGCATTTATTTCGATGCATGTGCCCTGTTCAAATACCACAATATTGGTGGCCTGTTGCCATCAATTAAACCTGCATGCTGTTGTAATGTCACTGTTGTTCTATATATGCATGTATCATGCTTGCTGTTCAACTGTTGAAACTCTGGTGTGTTGGGTTAATGGGAATACTTCTGCATGCTGTTATAACTAATTGGGAATGCTGTTGACTGTTACTAACCCATATTTTCATTAAATCCTCCTAAACATAGAACGTATGGGAAGGCCGGGCCCAGCAGGCCCACTTGTCCCACCTCAGCTGGTGATGGCACCTAGCACCAGCAGGTCCAGTGCCCAGCCTGGGGCCTCCTCCTCTGTTGGCCTTGTGCCACCTTTGGGTGGAAGCGCTGCAGGGGATGGGCCCCCCATGCAAGCGAAGGTGGAGGTGGGCCACCTATCACTCTCCAAACGGTCCGGGCTGTGGTGCGTAGGGAGATCAAGCATTCTGTCACTGATCCTCTATGCCAGCTTGAGGCACAAGTGGCATGACTCACGAGTGAGCCTGCCCATCCTATGCAGCCCCCAGCACAGCCACCCTCTGGGCTGTGAAGGTTTAGTGGTGACTGCCCATGGGTGGGGATCTCAATTCCACTGTTGCCATCTGTGTACTCATGGGCTTGTGATTTCCAAACTTCCTTCCCCGTCAATGGTATTCACCCACCACGTGTCATATTCCGCTCCTGTATGCATCTTGTTTGTCTTGTCTGTTTACCTCCCCAACCTATCTCCCCAAATATACCTACTTCCCCTACCCCACATTCCACTCTCACCTGAAAAAAAAGGGCAATCTGCTCCCAAAAAAAAATTACGCGTCATACATAGCTGCCCATTTTGCACACATGTCCACTGGACACATAAACTGATATTTAATTGGCAGTACAACATACTTTGTTGTCCTCAGCCCTCTCACAAGGGTTGAAGGTTTCATATTTCCCTCTAAATTTATTGCACATGCACAGCTGTTGCTGTTAAAGAAACGGGCAGCTATGGACCTTCCCTACACCAGTCCTGCACATCCCAAGCTGTTTTCCCTACTGTCTTTCCCTCTTTGTGCCCCTTTTTCACCACTTTCCAATCTCCCCATTTTCTTTTCTTTCAAAGAAATGAGCTCGGAGTTAGCGGGAGTAAGCACTATTAAGCAGTAGTTAGTGGGTTTGCACAAGTGTGCGCTTGTGTGTGCTTAGCTAAGCATTGCTAAGCATCGTGCAAACCCGCTTACAACTGCTTAAAAGTGCCTTAGTCACTCTGTATGTGAGGGCCCTTGTTCTGCTCAGCAGCAAAATAAAACACCTCTGTCAGTCTGGAACCGCAGACCTTGTACACACTAGACTGCATGAAGTACCACTAAGCCATGGTAGACTTTCAAGTTGGTGCTGAAATAAATATATCATGCATCAGAATGAGTGAATGTAAAGGAGAAATAGGAATGCCATAACACAAATCTTGTTCTGTGGATCTTTACCAGCAGTTGTTGTGGAATTGCATTACAAGACTATGATAAGAGAACCAGCCATTCTAGCAGGAAATAATGTTACAGCAGCACTTTACAACCCCCACACAGTATCATAGCCGGTCAAACACTGGCATATCTGATTAGGGAAGAGGCCATACTTCCCAACTGTGAATACGTTTCAAGGATGTCCCTGATTTTGAAACAAATTTTAGCTGTGTCCCTCTGAATCCCTCAGAAAAGTACTGACATTAGGCATAAAGGTGTGGAATTACACTTAATGAATAATGACAATAAGTAATAGTTAGACACTGCTTGTACTTCAAAAAAGGTGTATTAATCCATATGCTCTGGTTCTCTCAAAGTCTTAACTTAATGTCTCTAATATATTAAAGGTGTACCTCATTTTTACATACTTTTCCCTGTGTCTGTTAAAATATGTACCTGAGTGTTTAAGAGGCCTGGCAGAGGCAGAAACACACAGGCATATCAGTTTTTCTGCTGTTACACACTGTGCAAATAGCTTTGGAAGGAGTTCCAGAAGCATACCCTTATGTAGGAGTACAACACTGAAATACCAAAGGATGTAGCCATGTACTGGTTGCAACCAACTGTGACAATGCCGTTGTTCTAGTGCTAAAAAGACCAGTATGGTGCACAGACAAAGAATAGCAGGCTAACCTCTGGCTACCATCTGGACAGGTCCACAGTTGGGAGCTACGCAGACAGACTACTTACCTTGATAAACTAACAGGTACACAGCAACCCTTTAAGTCCAGCAAGATAAAATTCACACAATAATACATAATGCTCTCTGTAATTCTGCACCCCTACCAAAATGTACAATATACCTGTGTGTTCAGGGTCTACCAAGGATGTAGGTAGGCATACTCAGTACTGAAATCTGTCCAGTTTTCTTGAGCAGCCTGTGCTAATGTCAACACTAAAAAAGCACAAACTGTTCAGATGTGATTAAATTAATATTCACAGTATAGCAGTTCACAAACAGTTCATGTGCCAAAAGAATACATCTCAATAACTACTTCTGTATGGCAGTTAATTGTATAATTAGAAAAGAAAGTGCATACTCCCATGTATCTTGTGTTGGCATTTGGAGGGGTGAGTACAATTCTACACTGACAAGTGTGTACTGGAAGCAGCAACATTCAGGTCTGAGTACAACATTAAAATCATTGGCTACACCCCTGGCTTCAGATATAAGAACCATGCCAACCTACTGACTTAAACAACAATGTCCACAGCAAACAAGCATTAGCCCCATTTTGGAAAGCTGAAAGGGCTACACCTACCTGAGTTAGCAATTTATAGCATTGGGTTGCTATGACAGTGATTACTGCAATTACCACACAGCAGGCTGCAAGCAATTAGCAAATGGCGGCCATCAACTGGTGCAGAGGCCATCACATGCACATGTGCAAATACCTATAAAAGCAGGCTGTAATTGCTGCACACAAACTCAGTCACTATATTGCAGAGACTGAGAGAGAGAGAGAGAGAGAGACAGTGAAAAGCAAAAGGAAAGCAGAAAATAAATAATACCAACTCATACAACGGAAAGGCATGTAACAGATATGTATTTACTGGCATCTAGTAGATGTTTTTGAAGAGTACTCTACATAATGTGAACCATTCATATGTGGCAGCAGTATGTATCTATGCACAGATGTCCTGTTTAACTACTGCCATGGACAATTCAGTGTGTAGCTGTGTGCAGGGGGACATAACTGTGAAATATGTAGCTCAGCATTAAATGTCAAACATCTGATCCATGTTATCTGTGTTCTGTACAGTAGTGTGGACAATGGCTGTTTAGGGTATTAGCACAGACATTTATATAAACATGGTTGTGACAGAGTAACACATGCATGATAGTCATATTAAAGTTTAGCTTAGCATTAGCAACTGCTGTACCAGGCTAGTATGCTAATCTAGCATTTGTAGATATATATATCCCCTCTAATGTTACTGTGTGTTCACATGTCACACCTGTTCATGTTGCAGCAAGGCCCAACAGTTTAGCTGTGAAGTCAGGGACTTACAACAGCGTGGACCTTGTGTGTGTATGGCACACACATACGGAGAGATATACATGTGTCATATATATTAACATCTGTATATGTGCATAGAGCAAGGGACATATTGCGACTGTTTGTGAAGGGTGGACATATGTATGTTGGTGAAGGTTGTTATGTGCATATTTGTATGTAAGTTTTAGTGTGTGACAAACAAGACAGCATACAGTGCTGGTATATGAAATGTGGTGGTCAAACACTGTGTGTGTTTTGTTAAGTTTGCAATGTTGCAGCCAGTGAGGCCTGCTAAAGCTTCCTGGGCTGAGAACACTTTCATTGTATTTCTCACAAGACTGTGCGATATTATTACATTACTGTATATCTCACATCCTTTGTATAATTTATATTCCCACCATGAAAGGTGGACTGTATATGTGCCTATATGTATATGTACACCAATGGATGTGTATATATATATATATATATATATATATACACATATATGTATATAGAGAGAGTCATATATAGTCATACACACCCACATCTACTTGTTGCAATAGATTCTATGTAAAGTTGACTGAGTGTGATGGTCAATGTGTTGGTGAATGTGTCAAATATGTGTATTTGTGGGATAGCTTAGTGGGAAACTGTTTCTGTCATGGTATTATGTTTCCTTGCTTTGATCCCAGCAAAAGCTGTTTATGCTGTTGCTAGGCAGATAAAGCACTATGGCATACAGTCTGATGTAGTCCCTTGGTGTTAACTGGGGTGTGTCATTGGAGGCTAAAGCACTAAATGTATGCTTGTTGATTGGTACTGATGTTGAATCCAAATATTGTATGAACTGTAGTACTACTTGAAGCTGTAGGCCAAAAGAGCAAAGTATGGTGTATGTCCACATTGCTTGGAACCACTGTTTTGTGTGGCCTCTGTAGTCCTCACAGATTACATTCCTCAGGCTTACGGTTTTGTAAGTACTGACACACAGTACTGTATTGTACACACTTAAAGCTTATCTGGGTTGCCATACCTTTGTGTCTTGTAATTATGTCTGATGTGTGTGTGGATATGCCTGTAACATGTCCTCTGTCATATGTGTGTTACAAGATATAACTGAGTATCTAGCAACATTTATAGTTGACTACAGCAGTATGCCACCTATATTCACAATTGTGCACATATATTGGCCAATGGTTTGCCATCAACAAGTTGTGTGGTATAATGGTAATACTGTAACTGGACTTTACAAGCATTGCGATGAATGACATATTTCTTTCTGCATTCGCTTGATCTATACCTTCTGTGGCTAGGTGGTGCATTGTGTCGCATAGAGTGTGCCATGTACTGTTGTATAGTCTTATATAGTGATTTTATTTTGTTGCTACGCAGAACATGGTTTATTATATAGAGTGTGCCAGGCACTTTCAAGCAGTTGTGGGGTGAGCACTGATAAGTGGTATTGATAATGTTTAATCTCAGTCAGCTAATAGGTTGCTATATATGGCAGTTCAGTGACATCTGTACTGTATAATGTTAAGTGTGCCATATGACTTGCTCAGACATATTTTTCCTTTGTCTTCCAGGGATCATGGCCCATCATCATAATCCTAGCTACAGTAGTGCTGAGCATGACATTATTACCAGCTGTCTGATTCAGCACTACAGCCTACTATTCTCGAGAACCAGCCAAGACCAGCATGGGAGTACTGCACTGTAGCAAGATGTTGTCCGGAGGGTAAATGACATAGGCATGCATAACTGGACATATGAGCAGGTACGCCATCACTGCAGTGATTTACTTAGACATGTTCGGCAGCGTGCTTCTGATGTCTATAGACAACAGCTTGCAACAGGTGGTGGGGTTAACATCCATCCCCCCCTCACCAGAGTGGAGGAGCTGCTTCTGAGCCTGGTGGCACCTGCCCAATAACAACAGCAGCAGACATTTACCTTGGTGGAGGTTGGAGCCACCCAGCAAGAACACATGGAGCGAGCAGGTAACATGGCATATATGTAGACTATTGTTACCTCTATTGGTAGATCATGCATATGTGAGATGTGTACTGTGTAGTTAGAAGATGTGGAGCCTGTTGTTATGCAATACTGATCATTTGGAACATAATCTGTAGGCCTGTGAATGTAAACTGTTGTACTACTGTAAGATTGCAAACTCACAGTAGCAATGCCACAGTTGTCGCCACTGACAAACTATCTCATATCCATGTAAGTCCCTCTGGTGTGACAGCAAGGCAGCGGGCACATGCTGGTGAGTGTGTTCTACATTTATTATTGCAAATAAAAAGTGCATGTCATAGTTAAGGTGTAGGCCATGTACACATGTAACACACCTATGCATAATGCATGCTGTGCATGTTTGCTGTGAGACTACGCACATCACAGTAATATGATTAGCTGCTTCAAACACATGCAATACACAGACCATCTCAAACAAATGTGGCTACACTGTAGTGACCATTGGATAGGCAGAGTTGACACGCATGCACACAACATATACAATTATGTCATACACAGAACATGTTAACATGCTACACATGAAATATTCACAAACCCTCTGTAAAGTCACACTCCAGTATCGCAAATGTCATCCACACAGCACACATAATATACCAGAGGGGTAGAGGCCTATCATGGGGCAGTGAAACACTCTGCAACACACAACACATTCATGTTAGGCAATGCTCCTTATTGACCTCCTTACAAACTCATGTAACAACTGACTGTGAAATGGTGAATGTAGCCATGGTAGTGCAGCTCTGGTACAGCATGATAGGTGCTGGTTTTAGACACATTTGTAGACTTGAGTGACCACATGATGCTTCATGATGATTGCTTAGGGTACTACACCCCATCCAGTTATTGTAACCATAGTACTACACATAGCTTTCATTGCTATGCACCTCAATGTTGTGTGTGTGCAAACATATGCACCTATAAACAATATGCATACCAATCACCATTTGCACAACTGACACATATATGTCTTGTAATGCTATTGAGTGGCTAGGTCATATGGCACACATTGGGTATGTGTGATGTTTAAATATGCAGTTGTGTTTTAGCATGCCATGTCAGGATGACACTGGCATGTCCACAATATGATCTACACTCACCATAACTACTGTGCATTGGCTATGTGGACCAACGGTATTCCATCAGTTATACATGCACCACTAATCTTGTGTGTATACACATCATGCATGAGCTAAAACTGTGTCCACAATTATTTGCTAAAGACACAGAGGCTCTAATCAGAATTGGATATCTATGTGACACACAAATACACATCCAGCCATGGTATGTATACCAGTGAGTGATGGTGCACAGTACATTAAATAGTTTTTAATACTTGCACAGCAACGTTGTGTCCATGTATTCATTGTGTTCCAAGGGGAGGCCAATCAACGAACAACAAAACACATGCATCAAAGCCATGTATACTGTTAGTAACAAGGACTGTCTGCACTCACACTGCATGCTGTTGAGCAACACATGTCCTGCATGCTGACATGTGTGATATGACTGTTTGGCTTGTGATACTGTACCCCACTATCAACTCTATGGAGTATGTTCTAAGATTGCTTGTGGTGTGTGTGTGCGTGTGTGTGTGTGTGTGTGTGTGTGTGTGTGTGTGTGTGTGTGTGTGTGTGTGTGTCTGCTTTAGTGAGGAGTGTATTTGTGTGCATGTGTACATATGTGCATGTGTGCATGCGTGCATGTGTTCATGTGTTCTGACATCATGTACAGGTCTTAAAGTGTGTTTCCTGTTTTACTCCCACAGGTGCTGAGGTTGGGCTGGTTCAGTGCAGCAGTGAACCTGATGTCACTGACACAAATAGTGATAATGAGGATAGGTGTGTTGAGGCACAGGCAGGTTTGTCAGGGTCTGTTGTTGGGCCACCAATTGACAGTACACATGTCTCCACCCCATCCATGCACACAGTCATACTGCTTGTACATCCATCATCATCAATGCCCTTAGCAGAGGGACAGTGTACAGTCGGCAATGGCCAGGACAGTGTGGTATCTATGGCACATGCATCAGGACACAGCAGCCATAGCCAGATGTCTGGAATGGTACCACATAAAAGATGTCCAGGGGTTCTCATCAGAGCACTGCTGGTCATCATGCCCCTGGCAGACGTGCCACAACTCTTACAACTACACACATGTTCCAGGCTGTCATAGAGGCACAGGCACATTTGAAGTGGTACACCAGACAGGGACTAAGGGCACAGAGGGCTCATAACACCTCTTTAAATGACAGTATCCATGACCTAGCAGGTGCCATCTGTAATTACACTGAGGTCATTGAAAGACGTTGGGATAAGACATTAGATGTCCTCCACAATGTCATGTCCATGTGTCAGGACAGTGCGGGACAGTTGAGATGTCGATGTGGATGTATGCCACCAACATCAGCTGGGAGTCGCCGTGGACGTCCATCAAGTCATAGCCACTCCCGTAGTGCCAGTACCAGCCCAAGCAATGTTGGGGGTGGGCTGTCCATAGACCGTCCTAGAAGACCACATGCATGTGGCTCTGGCCAGTCCCAGCAGGGACCTGGATCCAGTGTACATATGTCAACCTCTGAGAATAGTACCCAGTCTGGATTAGTACCTGATACTGTCTGTAGCACCATTGCCAGGCACAGGTCCCGTATCCATGATCAGAGATGTGATCTGTAAAGCCTGCCAAGTACAGCCTGTAGCTGTCCCACAAATCCATGTATATGGCAGCTACATGGTGGAACTGTGTGCATGCAGACACACACACATAAACCAGACAACTAGGGCAAACACATACCTACACACATTACATCCACATTGGCCCATAACAGTACTCTTGGCCCTCACACACACACTCACACACACATGTTGATTGTATGGCTCAATATAGGTGTCTGGCAAACCAACAACACACCCTGTGCATATGATAAAACCTGTGCCACCTCCTGTCATCTGTAACATTGATGCAGGAGCAGGCTAACATGGTGCTGATGCACAGGGTGATTTTAATAAAGTATAGCAATGGTTGAATGTATAGCATGTTGTCAGCAGTAAAGTGTAATGATATCCTTGAAGGTGTAGCTGAGCAGGCATGATGTATTAAAGCTATAATTATCAATGTAGTATTGTTTACACCAGTGTTTATTCCAATTGTGTATTGTCTGCCCATGTGCCACTTGGCTGATGTATGTAGTTTTGTCAGCATGTGTTAGAGAGCGGACAGTAAGTGTGGGATGTGTGCAGCACAGATTTGCAGGTGTACATTTGTGAACATGGTTGAGGTGCACTGTCTGCATGTACATGCATATTGGACACATAGGCAGGGTGAAATGCCCTGTATTAGACAGTGTTAACACTCCATAGTTTCTATTGGTGGCCAGTATGCATTGTACTACACACATTTTGGAACTTAAGTACACGTGTGTGTATGACATGGATTGACACTGTGCTGTGGGTGATACTGTTACTATCTGTCATTGGTTTGCATTCTGGTAGTATACATAACCTCAACAGCCTGACCATAAACAATTGTTAGATGATGTCTTGACAACTGACACACAGATGTAGGACAGACAGTAACATTTGCAGCCTTCAAGTACTATTCTATGCCAGTAACCAGTGGTATTCACCTGCACTCAGTCCTGGGACCACTCCTGTTTGGCATATCGCTTTCTTAGGTACAAGCAAACACAGTAGGGATATGTCTGGCCATGTCTGGCAATGCATACTGTGGGCTATAATGCATTCTCCAGATGACACACACATCCTCCAAAAGGATACCATACATACATATACCTGGTGTCAAACCCATGCTGTGAAGCTATAAGCCAAATAAAGCATAGTCATCCACTTTTACAAAACATAGTATCCCCTGAGTACCACATAGGTAGTAGCCCCCAAAATGTTGAACAGGTACTGATGTATACATAGAGCCATGTGTTATGTCATCTCTCCTTTGATAATCATATTTCCAAAGGGTTTTGGAAATCCCTCTGTGGATCACATAAGCAATCAGGGGTCTGCATGCATATCCACAAAGGTTGTTGCACACCTATAATAAATAGCCATCTTTGACAGACTTTGTTGCTTTTGAACAGGTTTCAAATATACCTCAGGCATAAACCATCACTCACACTATTCAATAGAAACTGTAATGAGTGTATGTGAAACGGATGATGTAGGCCAGGGATCACTTCAGTGGCTAGGCTTGTCACAAGCATACAGATGTGACCTAAGGTCTGGAAAGTGGCAGCACACTCTGGCAAAGATAACAGATGTGTTCATTGAGAAAGCAGGGTTCCCACCTATGAAATAATTGAGGTCACATGTATGTATATGTATTTGCCACACAGCTACCTGACATGTGTAATGCACATACTGTTGTCATTGTGATATGTCATACAGTAGTAAAAGCAAAACCCACCACGATCAACAGTGTTACACACACACACAGTCACCAAGTGCAGAATTAAAACCCCTACCTGACTATTTTATGATACTAGAGCAGTACGCATTAACACGATGCACTATAAACATTACTGGGAGCACTTCTTTCCACAGGTATATTTGTAGGATGGTGACATATTCAGACTTGACAAAGCTGAGCATACCACTTTTAAGGTGTTTCAGTAGCCTTCAAAAAGGTTGCTTTTCTCCAAGGATACACATACTCTCATACAGTTGGCAAGTGCAGGATTCCAACCTCTACCTAACTACTTTATGATACTAGAAGAGCATGCATTAACACGACACGCTATGCACATTACTGGGAGCTCTCTATTCCACAGATATATTTGTAGGATGGTGACATCATCAGACTTGACAAAGATGAGTATACCACTTTTAAGGTGTTTCAGTAGTCTCCAAAAAGGTTGCTCCTCTCCAAGGAGACACACACACTCTCATACAATTGTTAAGTGCAGGATTTACACCCCTACCTAACTACTTTATGATACTACAGCAGTACGCATTTACACGACATGCTATACACATTACTGGGAATTCTCTTTTCCACAGGTATACTTGTAGGATGGTGACATCATCAGACTAGATAAAGTGGGTTACATTAGGTGACATTAAGTGGGCTACATAGAAGGTATTTCTAAGCACTTTGGCAATGTGATCATCAAAGGAGACTTTACTATCTACCTGGGTCCCCAGGTCCATAATTACATTCTACATACATACTGGATTACCACCTATGTGGTAATTTGTGTGCACTTTCTTTTATACAAAGGGGATGACTATGCATTTTTTGGCATTCTGCTTGAGGGCATTGTTTTGACACCAGGTATCTGTCTCTGTAAGACCCTTCTGGAGGATGTCTGTGTCAGCTGCAGAGTCAATTATGGACCACAGTTAGCAGTCATCTGCAAACTTGTTCAGCCATACTCCTCCCATGCTTGCATGTACCTCTGAGCAGTATCTACTGAACAGGTGGGGTCCCAGGACCAAGACTTGTTGGATGCCATTTGTGACTGGTTTAGAGTCGGATATGGCACCCACAATTCTGAACATGTGTGTTTCATCTGTGAGCCAGTTGGCCATGCATCCTGTGACATAGGTGTTAATGTTCAAGCTGGTAAGCTTGTCCATGATGCCAGAGTGGGGAATGGTGTCAAAGGCCTTAGTGAGGTCCAGGAGGGCTGTGTGGACTACTTTCACCAACATCTGTGTCCTCGGTAACTGTTTCAAAGAAGTCAACTAGGTTTAGGAGGCAGGATCTGCCTTTAACAAAGCCAAGTTGGGTAAGAGTCCAGTGTCTGGAGGTTCCCAATGTCTTTGTTTATGGGTTCCATGATAATTTGCTCCATAGCTTTGCAGACCAGGCTGAGTAGACCTATAGGGCAATAGTTTCCAGGTTCTGTTGTGGCACCACCTTTCTGGAGCTGGATGACTGTTGCTGTATGCCATTCTTTGGGTACATAGCCTGTGGTAAGATTGAGTCTGGACAGTGAATGTAGGTGAGGGTGTAGTTCCTTTTGGGGCTGGTGTAAGATGCAGCCTGGGACACCATCCAGTCCCACTGATGCTGTGTTCTTAGCTTTGGAGAGGGCTGTTTTTACCTGCATGTCCATGAAGTATGAGGCTCTGCATTCTTCTGGGATGGACACACACACCCTTTTGGGGGTGATGGGGGGGAGTTTGCACTGAACTTGTCCACCAGGATGTGAGCAATGTCAGTTGGTTCAGTGTATTTTGTGCCATTTTGCAGTAGCTGATAGCATATTTGAGAGTTGCCACCTAAATGTTTGGTATAGCTAACGAAGGCATTGTGGTTGCTATTCTTAAATTCCTTGGCAATTTGTCTTTAGAAACTGACCTTGGATTATTTTATGAGTGATCATTGTTTCTTCCTAATAATGATCAGTGATGCCTTTCCTTTTGTGACATTTGCTCTGTCATGTGTTCGTTTCCTCCTTCTGTTGAATAGCTTATTTATGGGCAATGACCACCAGATTGGTTTCTTATTTTTGGAGGAGTGCATCTTGGTTTTATTTGGGATGTCTCTATCCATGCATCCCTGTAGATGCTCATAGAATACACTTGTAAATGATTCTGCAGATTGTATAGCATTATCCTATAGCAAGGGGGCTTTGGAACTTTCCACTTTGGTCTTGAGAAGTGTGCAGTTTGCTCTAGAAAATTTCTTCGCAGTGGTTTCCTTGACTGTGGGGTGGGGGGTGTGATGTGGATGTCCAGTGTGATTACTTTATGATCTGATATTACCAGCGAGGGGTTTATCTCTGTTGTGGAACACTGGTACCCCATGTTGGTGATGATCAGGTCCAGTATGTTGTCACCTCTAGTGGGCATGGTGACCAGCTGTTCCAGGGAATTTGAGTTTTTAAACTTTAGGAAGCATTGGGCAAAGGACGTTGTACATGAGTAATTCTCCCAGTCAATGTTTGGGTGGTTGTAATCTCCTCATATAATGCTGTTTGGTAGGATCTTTATATTTTCCACTGTTCTCAGGAATACTGAGTGAGGTTCCTGAGACAAGGTACGTGATCTGTAGCAGGCTACAATCTGATAAGCAGCTTTGCCAAATGTTAGTTGCACTTGCATGGTTTCCAAGGCCTCATGCTGTGCCACTAACCTGAAGGTGTGGGTATCCATAAGGTAAATGGATACACCCCTTCCTTTTGTATTTCACTCTGGGTTTTTGGGCTGAAGATCAGAGGGATTGTGAGTGTTTTACATGGAGCATGTCCAACAGCTCTGTGTTTGAAATAGCTTTGTATGTTAGGCAGAGATCACCTCTGAGTAGGCGATATGCGAGAGAGTACAGCTGGAGCATTTTGAGATGGTCTGTGTATGGCATGTATTTCCAGCTGCTAATGCTCTTTGTGAGGTATTTCTGCAGGCTTTCCAGTTGTTGTAGATGTCTTGTGAGGTACATAGCAAAAGGGGCATTGTACTCAATTATGGATCTAGTGAGTGATGAATAGAGGGGGAACAATCTCCTCTTCTATTCTGCATGAGACACCTTTTGTGATGAGGTGTGCCATGTAGAAGGATTTCCTGACTACTGTGGGGATGTGATTATCACAGGTGTGTCCACTGTCCACCTGTGACCCAAGGACTCTTATCACACTTTCAGTGTTAAGGATACTACTGCCTATGTTGTAGTTCATGGCTACAGAGTTTTTACCAAAGGGGGTGACAATGCACTGTTTGGCATTGAGCTTGAGGCCATGGCTTTGACACCAGGCATCTCTCTCAGTAAGGCCCTTTTGTAGGATGTCCACATCTTTAGTAGTTTCAATTATGGCTCCTAGTTTGCAGTCATCTGGAAACTTCATTAGCCACAGACCTTCCATGCTAAAGTTTACTTCAGGGAAGTAGATACCAAAGGGGTGGCCTAATGGTTAAGGTGTTTGCCTTGCAAACACAAGGTACAGGGTTTGAATCTCACAGGGGGATAATTGGCTAGGCTTAAAATGGCTCGCAAGGGCAGTTAGCCTAGTACTAATCTATGAACCTATGAAACAGGAAAGGACCCAGGGCTGAATCTTGTGGTAGTGCACTTGTCACTGGTCCAAAGTCGTACTTGGAGTCTGCTACTTTCACAGTGTGTGTTCTGTCAGTGAGCCAGTTGGCAACCAGTCTTGTGACATAGCAATTTATACCTAGTTTAGTGGCTTTATCTATTATTCCAGAGTGTGGGATGGTGTTGAAAGCTGTGGCAAGATCTACATAGGCTGTGTGAACCATCTTACCCTTGTCTACGGTTCTGGTGACTGCTTCAATGACGTCTATCAGGTTTAGGAGACATGATCTGCATTTTACAAACCCAACATGGTTGTGGTCCAGAGTTTGGAGATTACCAATGTTTTTTTTTAAGTTATATGATGATACATTCCATGGCCTTGCAGAGCAGGCTCATCAGGCTAATGGGGCGCTAGTTCCCGGAGTGCGTGGTGTCTCCACCATTATGTAGTGGGATAACCATTGCTGTGTGCTATTCAGCAGGCAAAAAGTCTGAGGTGAGGCTATGACTGAACATGGTATGTTGGTGTGGTTCCTGTTTATTCTGTAGTTTGTGTAGAACACAGCATGGGAAGTTATCTGGTCCCATGGATGCTGTGTTCCTGGCTTTGGAGAGTGATTTTTACCTGTGTAGCCATGATGACAGCAACGTTTCAGTCTTCCATTATAGAGATGTGCTCTTTCATGGGTGAGAGGGGCGGTAAAGTTAGCACTGAACCTATCTGCCATGATGTTGGCAATATCAGTTGGGTCTGTATATTTAGTGCCATTGTGCTGTAACTCAGAGCAGATCTGAGTGTTGCCATTGAGATTTTTGATATAGCTATAGAATGCTTTGTGGTCGTCTTTATAATCAGTGTTGATTTTGTTTTCATAACTAGCTTTGGAGGATTTTATCAGGGATCACAGCTTCTTACTGATGTTGACCATGAAGCTCCTCCACTCATGGCATTTTACCCTCTTTTGCAACATTTTCTTCCTTCTGTTGTGCAGTTTATTTATGGCAGGGGAACACCAGATTGGTTTCCTTTTCATGGAGGATAACATCTTGGTTCTGTTTGGGATAGCACGACGCATGCAGTCATGTAAGTGCTTATAAAGTGCAATTGGGAAGGATTCAGTAGTCGTAACTGCATTGTTCATCTGCATGGGTGTCCTGCAGTTCAGCACTTCTGTCTTAAGAATCATGAAGTTGGCTTTGGAGACATTTTTTAACATGGTTTCCTTAATGGTGGTGTGGGTCCATAATGTGGATATGTAAGGTAATTATCCTATGGTCAGATGGGTCCAATGAGGCACTGATTTCAGGTGTGGAACACCGGTCACGCAGGACAAACCAAACCCCGTAACCAACACAAATAACCACAAAGTGAGCTAAATGCTACTCATTGCCAGAAGTCTCAGCCTCTAGATGCACACACTCGAGGCACTTCTCATTATGGAGGATATTGATATCTGTGCAGTAACAGAAACCTAGTTCAGGGTTCCAGACAGCACACCAGCACAACCAGGATACTGCTCATTCCATACCTTCCAGTGTCAGAACCCGAATCATAGGACATAGGGTGAGGATGTATCCATATTCATCAAGGATACCTACACCTCTCTCTACATGCTCTCTACAGGATATGCACCCATAGAATGTTGCACAGCAATGTTCTTCACACTCCACAGGGGTGGGGTCACAAAAACCCCTTGGCATTCATGCTCTATGAGCCTGACGAGTGTGTTCTGCAAGGCAATGGAGCCAATCATAATGGAAGTGAACAATAAAGACATTGGGAACCTTCACACAGTTGAGCACACCCAGTCTGGCTTTGTCAAATGCCGATCACGCCTCCTGAACTGGGAGGATTTCTTTGACAGTTACCCAGGCTACAGATGATTGAAATTAGCTCAACACAGCCTACCTATACCTCGCTAAGGCCTTTAACACCATTCCCCAGTCAAGTATCATAGATGAACTCACCAACCTGGCCATGAATCCATACGTCACAAGATGGATTGCAAACTGGCTCACAGATAGATCATAACACATTAAGAGTTGCTGGCTACATGTCAGACTCTACACCGGTAATGACTGGTGTCCCCCAGGGTTCAGTCCTGGGGTCCCTCCTGTTTGGTATAGACTTCTCAAATGTACATGCCAACACAGGAGGGTTGTGGTTGACTAAGTTTACTGGGAACTGTAAAGTGTTTGCCATAATAGATTCCCCAGACGATGGACGTATTCTCTAGAAGAGACTCTGTGAGACAGATGTGTGGTGTCAGAATCATGGCCTCAAGCTCACTGTGGAGGAATGCATAGTGATCCTCTTTGTTGAAAACAAAACACCCAGAAACTACCACATAGGTGTTACCCCCTTGAAAATGACAAGGTGATAAGGGATCTGGGGACACATCTTTCCTTTGACAACCATGTTGCCAAAATGATTGGGGGATCCTATGTGGCCCACCTAATCATCAAAGGGTTTGCATCAGGATCCAAAGAGGTAGTGTTGACACTCTACTCTTACGTCATCTGACCCATCATTGAGTACAGTGCACCATTTTGGATATACTAGCCTTAGCATATCCAGCAGCTGTAGAGACCACATAGGTACCTCACCAAGAGGATTACTAGCCTCAAACTGTTGTGTTATGCAACACAAGTGGTAAAACTAAATCTGTTCTTCGTTGCGTACCGCCTACTCAGAGGAACACTCTGCCTAACATACAGAGCCATGTCCAGCACATAGCTGTTGAACATGCTCTATCTACAGATAACAACATTGAGTCGCCCTACACATTCCAGGGATATGAACCTCATCACAGTGATGAATACATAATGCTGGTGGGATAGAGTACCATCCCAGACACTTGCCTTACTGTGGAACAGAGTCCCAATGTACATCAGACAGAACCCCTCACTGACACTCTTCAATTGGAACCTTGATGAGTGGATGGGGAAACAGACAATTCATGCCAGGCATCACATCAGCAGCCCCACTAGAAAGGGGCTTAGGGTACTAACTATTAGAACTAGGCCTTGGGAGACTACCCAATGGTGTGGTGAAAGCTGCACAACTTGCGTAGGCTGATATATGCCTTCGTGGAGATAGTCTACTACATACCTATGAACCTATGTGACAGGTACATGTCTACAGATAGTAGATGTGTACTTCATTGTACAGTCATGTTGTACAGCAGGTACATGGACCACATACACTGTAATGCTTACAGATACTGGTGGCTGTTAAGTACAGTGGGAGAGATATGCACTTCATGTCTTTCGTGCCATTGGGATGTGTGCTGGGTGGGACAGCCCTGGATGGCTCCCTGTCATGGTCACCCTCTTACACACATCTCTGTCCATCCATCGTTGGCTTATTATACTGTCTTCCCCCTACATATATATATATGTATATATATATATATATATATATATATATATATATATATATATATATATATATAGGTACATAGGTAGGTAATAGGCTATCTGCATGAAGGCATATATTAGTATGGCCAGAGTGTGCAGCTATCACCACCCATGGAGTTAGTTCCCTAGGCCTCTGTGTAGTAGAGCTGATGAAGTGATCCATGGTGTAACAGTTCAGTTTCATATACACTCATCAAGGCTCCTCTGGAAGAGTGTCAGTTAGGGTCTCTGCTTAATGTCGGTTGGGAGCCGGTTCCAAAGCAAGGGATGTCTGTGAGTTAGTAATGTGTCCCTCCAACATGTTCTATTTAATGTTGTGATGATGATATCCCTAGAGCATGTTGTACAGTGAGCTTCGGTTTACTTCATATAGCACATGCACATCAGTTCTGCATTGGACATGGACCTGTCTGTTGGGCAGGGATCTCCTGAGTAGACAGTATGCAACAAAGTACAGATTAAGTTAAATTCAGTCTTGTTGCATGGGGCAACTGTTTGAGGCCAGTAACCTTCTTGTTGAGGTACTTCAGTGGTCTTTCCAGCTGCTGAAGGTGCCTAGTCAGATTCATCGCAAGTGTGTTGTGGTACTCTCTGACGGGTCTGATGACTAATGAGTAGAGGGAACCTCCTTTGACCTACATGCAAAGACCTTGGCAGTTTGTGGGAACACATAGCATGATTTTCTAACCACTTTGTGAATGTGTTTCTGGAAGTAGAGATGACTATCCACATGTGTCCATATATCCCTTATTATCACCTCTATATTCAGGGTGTTGGCACCTATGTGGTATTTGTATGACTGTAGCTCTAGGCCATAATTCTGACACCAAATTTGTCTGACTGAGACCCTTTTTAAGGATGTCTCTGTTGTCCCAAACATCGATTATGAGAACTTTGTTGCAGTCATCCACAAACTTTGCTAAACATAGCCCTTGTGTGTTTGACTGTATTTCTGAGAAGTATACACCAGACAGGAGGGGTCCCAGCACTGAGCCATGGGGGACAGCAGTTGTTACCAGCTTGAATAGGAGACCACAATATTTACATTGTGGGATCTATCTGTGCCCCAGTTGGCAATCCATCCGATGACATACATATTTATGCACAGGTTGTTGATTTTGTGGATGCGACATGTGTCTGGGATGTTGAAAAAGGGCTTTTCAAAGTCTATGTGGGACATGTGTAGCTCATTTCATTGATGTATGTCTTGGGTGACTGCCTTAAAAACAGTCTAGCAGGTTTGGGAACCATGATCTACCCCTGACCAAACCAAAATGGGTAGGGTTGGGTGTTTGTAGGCTCCCAATAGCTCTGTTTATGAGTTCCATCATGATAGACTCCATGGCCTTGCAGATCTGGCTTAGTAGTTCCCATGGTCTGTTAAGCACCAACATTGTGGAGTGTGCCAAACATTGCTGTAACCCATTCAACAGTTTCATATCCTGTACAGAGGGTGAGTCTCAACAGACTGTTCAGGTGCAGGGTCTGTTTGTTTTGGAGTTCACATATGACACAGCTAGGGAAACCATTTTGTCCCTTAGACACCATGTTTTTAGGTTTGGAAAGAGCTGTTTAACCATTGTATATGTGATTTCTGGGTTTTCACAATGTCCATGTATGATAATGGGCCCTTTTGTCAGTGAGAGGGGGGTAAATATGTATGAACCTGTCTGACAAGATGCTGGCAATGCTAGTCATGTGCATGTATTCATTTACAGTTTGCACTGACTCAGAACATATATGAGTTTACATTGATATTTATGACATAGCGAAAGAAAGCTTCATGGTTCTCTATGGACTCTTTGACAATATTTTTGCCAGAACATGGATTGGATAATGTTAGGAGTGCTGATTGTTTATTGATGATACTGATTGGAGATGTATTGATCTTCTTTGAATTTGCACTTTCTTTGAACAACTTAAGTACTTGTAGTACATAGTTTGATTATATGGGTCTGTTTTCATATAACTGTGTGCGCAAGGCAGGATTGGTGAATAGTGACAAGTTTCTGGGGTAAGAACTGCAACTGCCAGATATGTGTGGCCCACTGCTGTACTCAGACATGGCCTAAGTGTGTGAGCATGCCCAATATGACCTTTCAGTATGTTGTTGACTGACATTTGCTTCATTTATTTAAGTATGTGAACATGCCCAGTATGACGTTTCAGTATGCTGCTGACTGAAATTTGCTAAATTTGTTGAAGTGTGTGAGCATGCCCAGTATGGACAATATACTATATGTGTGTGAAAAATCAAGTTGGTTTTTACTTCAGGGCTCACCTTTGTGTTGTACATTGACAGGAAGCACACTGTGCCTGCAGGGCTTCCATGAGTCACCTTGTATAGACTTATCAACATTTCTACAAACAGGGGGGACAGCTATTAGTGCTACATTTCTACCCGGGGGGCACACCTGATTGTTACTGTGGGTGTACATAGGATGAGGGGTTCACCTGACACTTATGCACATTTGCTAGGCCTGCACTGCTATGTCAGGTACTCCATTTCAGTCTCTACTGTTGCCTATCGTACTGGCTTGAGGCATACTACTGTACTACAGATTTTAGCTTCCAATTTCACGTATATTAGTTTGTGACTTCATAGCCTACCCAGCCCACATCACACTGCCTGGCCTGCTGTTTTCTGTCTGCATAGGCCTGGGGGAAGTTACTCATATGCCTCTTCAGAGGGCATGATACAGCATTTGTTTGTGTTTGCGTTAGTTTACAATTGTCCTGCTGTGTGTGTGTCAATGAAATGCTGTCATGGCTTAGTGGTTCAGTACTGTGACTATAGTGCACAATATACTGAGTTCGAGCCCTATCACTGCTTTTTATTTTCCTGCTGGGCAGACCAGACTGCTTAAGGAACAGTAAAGCAGGTGTGAGCGTGTTTACCTGACTTTGCTCAACTTTGCCCAATCTTGCCCGACTTTGCGCAACATTGCCCAGCATTACTCAACGTTGCCCGATGTTGCGCTAGTTAGCGCAGTGCACAGCTCTGCTCAATTGTGTTTAAATATTCTAAATAGTGGTAAAATGTGCTTAGCACTGCTTTATATTGCTGAAAATAGGTCAATCATGCCTCAGGTGGTGCTGCAAGGCTGTCTATGTCAGATGCACATAGTACACTCCCTATACATGTTTGAAAACAGGTAGTGTCAAGTTAGGCATCCCTTTTATTGCATGTGCGAGTCAGAGAGAGTTGTCATTTCAAGGGTTCCTACTGAGTCAGTGTATGTGCTATGTGTTGCCTCTTTGCCAAGGCCAAGGTATACAGGGCACGCCTACTTCTGCCTACTGGGGCAGGCTCAGGTTGTTCCTCCTCCGAGTCACTCTGTGCCTGTGCAGGCCTTGGCAATGGTGGGGGGCTGTTTGGCCCTGCCCCATGCTGTTCCTGCTGCAGCTGTTTTCACAGGATCATATTGTGTAGCATGGCACATGCCATGACAATTTGGGTACATGTAGTTGGTGAGTACTGCAAGGCTCCACCAGATGTGTCCAAGCACCGGAACCGTGACTTGAGCATCCCAAACACATGCTCAATAATGTTTCTTGTTTGTGTGTGTGCCTTATTATGGAGTTCTTGTTCGGGTGTGTGTGCATTTCTGATGAGTGCCATCAGCCACGGCTCCAGTGCATATTCAGCATCCCCCACTAGGTGACCGTCAGGAATGTCCCCACTGGCAAATCTCTGGTACAGCTGCATCAGATGCCAGATGAGGGAATCGTGATAGCTTCCAGGGCAGCCAGCACACTCATTCATTATTATGCCGTGGGCATCGCACATGACCTGGAAGTTGATGGAGGGGAAGCCCTTGCGGTTGAAGTAGACCCTACCCCGCTCACTGGGTGGCTTTGATGTGTATGTGCGTGCAGTCTATTGCACCCACTACCTCAGGGTATTCTGCTATTTGGTGGAAAAGATGCATATTGCTGGCCAATGCCTCACAGGAATTGGGGAAATATACGTGGTCACCGACATGTGCTGACATGGCATCCAGGAACTGGTGCAGTACCCTGGATGCTGATGCCTGTGAAACCCCCATTATATCACCAGTTGGTCTCTGGAAGGTACCTGTAGCTAGTATTCGTAGGCCAACACATACCTTGGTATCCACTGGGATGGGTTCTCCTCTGCTGGTTCTGTGTGTGAGGCGTGGCTGGCACAGCTCAACAATTTGCTGCAGGAGGTCTCTGTCCACTCTATAGCGCTCCACTATCTCCAGCTCATGTAGCCCCTGGTAGGTTACCCTGGGTCTGTACACTCTTTTCCGTCTCCTCACTGTGGGTTGCTCAGCAGCTTTCACAACATCACCACCCTCAGCATCTTGCATATGTTGGTTTATGATAGCAAAAGCAGCCCCTAACATTTTGTCTGACTTAAGCTTTTTAAGTTTTTACTCTTTGTATTCTGCAGTGTTGCAGAGTTCTTGGGAAAAAACAGGGTAGACTGCTGTTTGCAGCATTTAAAGTGCTGGGCTGGGCTGGGCAAGTCTACTGCCTGTGTAATTGGCTGATTCTGATATATTTCACCTGGCAGCTCTGCTAGTTCTCCTTGGTTAACTTCCTACTACTTCTTTTCCTTCCTTTTCCCTTTCTGTTTCTGCCCAGGGCAGCGCCGTGCAAACAAGTGCAAACACGCGCACACGGGCGCGCACACGCGCGCATACGCTGTGTGCCCATTTGAAAGAAATTTCAGATATATCCACGGCGTACACCTTTGGTTTCTTGTTTTCAGCTAGAATAACTGTAGACACGCATCTTGCAATCCTGAGCAACTCAGGGCAAACACAAGCCACTGTGCTCCAATAAGCTTGCATTCTTTCAGACATACCCCCTCATGATGTCACCTATCATCTACTCTACTACTCCCCTATTCCTACACTTACACTCTAGAGACATGACTCACATGCTGGGGAAAATTGGGATTCACTATCCTTATCCTCATTTGCATAGGATTGCCTACTAATGCTTGGTTACATCTCTCACACTGAGCTCCCCCCCCTTAGCAACCACTACTCAGTGGCCATGTTGTTTTCAGCCTACCATTCACCTGCATGGCAGAACAAGCTTTTTAATGAAAATGCCCATTTTTGGCTATTTTTCAATTTTTTTCATTTTATTTAAAGCGCCGCACATTTTCGTGGCGCTGCGGTACGCTTAAACATCGGCGATCGGGGTAAAAAAATAGAATTTAAGGATTTACAACATTTGCAAATGCCAATGGCCTTATATTTGGTCATTGGCATGCTTCCTCTACTAGCTGCATCCTTTATTTGGAGCTGTCATTGCTCCGTTTATCTATTTGCAGAACGGTACTCTGTTACCAACGGAGTACATTTCTGCAAATAACACTACTCTCACACGGACAGGTTAGTGTTTCCTAATTTACATAGCTTTTAGCAGCAAATGAGGTAATTTGCATACCATAACACTGTCTGTGCAAGAGTAGCTTTAGAAGCTCTTATGCACGCCCCTGCTGGCTATTGCAGGATCACTCGGCAGACATATTGGCTGTCTGCCATCTTATACTACTCTTAGACTCCGTGCAATCCTTCGTAAATCCAGCCCACTATGACAGATTTTGTCCATCTTCAAATATAAGATCTAACCCAAATCAGAACTCAGAAAGATGATATACTGAACCTATGCCATTCCCTACTTCTTCACTCCATAGATGAGAAATGTACCAGCAATTTTTTTAACAGCTAACTGGTCTATCTACCCCTAGACCTTAGAAGAATCACAGACTATCCAATGTTTAGAAAAGAAATTCCAGCAGCTAACAAGTGTACATGTCTTATAGATAAAAAGTATAGGCCAGATTCCAATTATCCTAACCTCCACTGTCTCACGTTACTGGAAGTTACCGTAGATGGTTAAGGCGATGAGCTGTTAACAGAAAGTTTCCTTTGGTCCAGGAATGATTCTCTCAGCCTTTATCTGCCTTCCTTTCTGAATGATTTTTAACTGACATATATTTATACTGCACATCTTAACAATTATCCGCAAATGGCTAACAATATTTTGAGTATAGTGTATTATGTATGGTCACTGGCAATGTATTCTTATGTCTCTCACTGTAGCATTTCCTCAATCTGATTTTCAGACTTCTCTTTCAGAATGTTATATATTTGACAATTCCACTGAAAGTATGACAATGTATTCTAATAGATGTGCAAATTGCATTCAGATGAGTTGCATAGATTTTTGGCCATGTATGCCTAAAGTCAAGAACTATTTTTCAGATGTTTGATGTCTGTAGATTGAAAGGTATGCTTGCAACTTCATATATTTTATTGGCATGTTTATCTATATTACTATCATATAATTTCAATTTAATATATTAATGTTACAAATATTGTTACAGATAGTGCTGAAAATTTATATATTAGTACTGTATAGACTTTTTAAGATTTGTTTTTGTAAAAGTATGCATGTCTGCATACAGGTCATGACTGTACGGAGTCCCAGGAGAGGTTTACATGCCTACGGTCCCAGGAGCAGTTTACATGCCTATATCTAGCTATTTATATATATATATATATATATATATAAATATACATACACGCACGCACACATAAACACACAGACATTTACACACACACACACACACACACACACACACAAGGCCATATTTTGGTATGAATATTGACTGTGTTAAATTTCATCAAATTACATTAAAGCTGAAGGACAGGACATTGAATATATAACATCATTTTCCTTTCTTCACAGCTCTAATAACATGGAGGTAGAATAAATCATTTCTAGGGGCATGGCTGCAGAGTCTTCATGTTGTTTACTGTTGTGAGCAAAGCTCACCATGTAAAATGGTTATTTTAAGGATTTCAGCATAGGAGCATGTTTGGGTTCGTAATTTGTACTATCGCTTCTTTTGCATTGGAAGGTTGTTTGTTTTTTTGGTTTACCTTCCTCAAGTCTTTTGAGTTTCTAATACCTTCAGATGAATAGACTGTAATTTTAGGTCAAAGTATGATTAAAGTTCATGAAATTTGTATTGTTTCAATCTTTGATGTTTGCCAAAAGTGTACCTGCAGTATGCCTATAACTGACTCCTTCTGCAATTCATATGGAGTTATATGTTTCAGCACCATATCTAAATATGAATGTAAATTATTTTTTATGATACCCATTGCTCCTACTTTTTTTGGAACTCTCTGGGTATCCTTCTTCAATATTTCCCTTGTTTCTACATACAAATCCTGATATTTTATCAGTTTGTATCTCTCTGTACGTAAGACAGTATAATCACTAGTTGTAGCAGTTTCGATGATCAATGATAATTTTGCCTTCTTTTCATGTACAACTATATCTGGTTTTCTTGCATATATTTTTTGAACTGTTGGTCATGGGTGATCCCATGTCATATAACCATCACCATTTTCTATAATGCTTTGTGGTTCATGTTTCCAATGCCTCTCAGCTACTTCTATATTGTAATGTTTGCATAATCTCCAATGCAACAATCTTGTCACATTATTATGCCTAATAGTATACAGGCCCTCTGACATTAGTGTATACCACCAGTAACAAGATGTGCCATTGTTTCCAGTTCTGTTTTACAAAACCTGCATTTGTCTGCTTCTAGAACATGCTCAGTGGACTTTGTAAACCAACATGTATGTAGTCCACTATCCCGGGGCACCACTATTAACATTTTTATCTTTTGGTTTAAATTCACCTCTCCTTAACTATTACCACTTCATATCCTGACTGAAATGAGATTGTTCCAGGGGTTTTCTGTACTTTTAACTATTTTTTTGCCTTCTCATCTGATCCTTCACCTTATATTCTTTTTTTTTTGGCTCATTCATTTGTTGCCTGATTTTTGTCTACTTCTGGTTTGTTTTCCATTCCCACTTGACACTGATATGCTTCCGCTAAACTAAGTACAGAAGTCATCATAGACTTGTTCTGATGTTTTAAAACTTTCATTATGTTTGGATCTTGTGAGGTCAGCAGATATGTATGCATTCTTATGATTGCTGAGCTATACATGCAATCAGTTTCGAGGAGACCTATACCTCCTTCAGAATGGGGAATATATAATGTTGGTATATGCTGACTTTTATAAATCATTTGATAAGCATGAAGCATTTTTCTCATTTTCCTGTTCCACTAATCCAATATTTTTTGGGATCAGCTAGTCACCTCAAAACTGTTAGAACAGATACAGCAAACTGAGTTATAGCTTTGGCTTTGTTCCTAGATGTCACTGCTGTTTTCACTATTAATTTTAGTCTTATAAAGCACTCCTTACTAAATTTTGTTCACATTTGTTCATGTTTTATTGTTGAGCCTTCATCAGTTCCCAAAATATGTATATACTTCTTCTGTTCAAGTTCCTTTATAAAACATTTCTGTCTCAGACTAATATTTTTTTGGTGCTTCAGCGTTCCTGCTTTACAGGTTGCTTTTGCACACTCGTCAAGACAAAATAACATTCTTATATTATCTGAGAACATTTTGACCACTTGCAGTTGTGCTTTTGGTTGCTCATCTTATGAATTATACAGTTCTGAATCATTCATAAAAAGAAGATGAGAATTCTTTACACTTTGTTGTTTTTCGGGAGCAAAATTGTAACTCTGACCTAAAATGATAAGTAAATAGCTTAATGGGTTAAGGACAAAACAAAAGATCAGCAGTGACAAAGAGTCACCCTCGAATATCCCTCTTTGGATTTTTATTCCTGGAATAATAATTTGTCTTTCATCATGACTTAACCCTGGAGCAGTTTGCCACTGTACCACTGTAATGTAATCAAACAATGTAGGGTGTATCTTACATATCTGTAAGTATTCCTTTACCCATCAATGTGGGATGATGTCAAATACTTTATTTATTTATTTAACATTTGTTTACGGGGAAAGTCTAACTTGGAATGAGCCAATTTTCAATGGAGGCTGGGGACAAATGCTCCAGATCCATGTCTTTGTAACATGGGAAGAAACCGGAGAACCTAGAGAAAACCCACATGAATGCATGGAGGACATGCAGACTCCGCACAGAAGACACTCCAGCCAAGAATCAAATGGAAGAACCTCTTGTTGTGAGGTGACAATGCAAACCACTGTACCACTGCACCATTTTTTTGTAGTCTATCCATGATATATTTAGATTCTTCTCCTTGTTAAAATGCTCTATTATGTGCTTATTTAGCAACAAATGATCCTTTGCTCCACATACTTTCTTTTACTGTCCTTTCGTTCTATTGCATGATTGAGTTTTTTGTAAAATACTGTAAACTCTGTCAACATATAGTTTACACATCATTGGAAGGCAAGTTGTTTTTAGGATAGATTGTGGGTTCACTCTTAAGGAGTAGTATAATTTTTCCTGTTGTTAACCAGGTTAGTGTCTGTTTGGGATGAGCATACAAATAGTTCTTACTTAGGGCTAAATCTTCAATACCCTAGGCCAGAAGTCAATTGCTGCATCTAGGCCTGTGGTTTTCCAATTAGGAGTTCTTAATTCCCCTTTCCAGCTTTTACTTTCACCATATTCTGAAAATGTAGTTGTTTAAATTTGATTTTAAATGCAATTGTATTGTGGGGAGGAGGGACGTCTTTGTACATCTGTTAAGTACATAACTTAACATTGGGCCAAAAAACAATGATACATGCATTACCAGTCTATATACTAATAATTACATAAGAAATCTCAGTAGCAATGAGCCAAAATTTCCAGGTTCACTACATCATACAGAAATGATCCATTGAAATAATCCTACTGCCATAAGCACTTAACTGCTGCCAGTACACCCTCATCACTGCACAAATGAATAAAGATTAGAGCTCATAAATATTTTTAATGAGTGTAAGAAAGAAATATGATGTGGAATGCAACATAATTCTTTACAGAAAAATTGCAAATGAAAGTAACATTTTCACTACTGACAATATCACTTTCTATTGCATACTAAATAAATGATTAAACAAAACAATTATTGAATGCAGCATGTGCAACTTTTGAGTTATTTATTGATTTGCTGCCCTTCAACATCACTGCACAGGAATCAGTGAGCAGTTGGGCAAACAGCTAGCAATAAAAAAAAAAATAATAAGATGATAGATAATGTCAGATGAACAGTAGCAGTAGACCATGCAATAGGCAGAATAGGCCACACATATGACAGCATGCATCAGTTACCCTCTATGTATTTTTTATTTTATTTTCATTTATTTATTTATTTATTTAACATCTGTTTACCGAGAAACTCTGACTGGGCACAGGTTCTTATTTCAGCAGAGGCCAGGGGAGATAAGCTCCATGAGTAACAGTAATTTTCATGTACACATTACAATAATAAAAGTATAAAGTAAACAAAATGTAGCATACATAAGAGCATACAAATTTGTTACATCTTGACAACAAAACCTAGGCTTTGAACATAGCTTGTACTATTTGTAGGTATGACTTATGACAAGATATAAGGCTAAGAAAGGTCAGTAGGAACAAAGGATTAAACACCAGGGGAAAAGTTGAATATGTTTTGGGTATACTGTGATCTATCAGAGCAATCATGAGGGATTAGTACAGGAACATAGCCATTTATTTTTTAAATAAGCTTTAAGTGATGTCTTAAAGTGGTTAGTGGATGAGATTGCGAGAATGGAGTTAGAAAGGGAGTTCCATATTTGAGCTATATAGTTGTTGGCCTTGGAGACGGTGAGTAAGTTCTTGTTGTTGAGTGAAGTGGTCTGCTGGAACTGTAAGGAAGGATGAGATTTTGTAGTGCAGAGGTTCTAGTTGGTTGTGTTACAATTTTGTGAGTTAGAGAGAGTTGGTTGTAAAGAATACTGTTGTGAAGCTCAAGCCAGTCTAGTATCCTTAAAGCTGTACAATGATGTGTTCTATATGGGCAGTCAGATGCAAACTTAATTTCATTATAATATGCTTCTAGCTTAGATAAGTCAGTTTTCCTTAGATTAATTAAAATTGGAGAGGCATATAGTAGAGTAGAGAGAAGATGGGTTTGTGTTAATGTAATTTTGGCCATTGTGGTCAGGAACCTTTTGTGCCTATATAGACTTCCAAGTTTCTTATGGACTTTTCTTTATAGTTAGGGATACATGCAAGTCAAATTTTAGGGTATTGTCTGTCTATTTCCACTCCAAGAAGCTTTGTATGTGTTGTAGAGGAGATCACAGTATTGTCTTTGGCTATTATGTTAAATGTTGGGGATGAGATAGATGTCTTGTTAGGTTGGAAGAGTAATAATTTAGTTTTGTTTGTGTTCAGGATTAGATGGGCATTGGCTAACCATGTTTCAACAGAAGTGAAAGATTCCCGTGTTTGAGAATGAAGAATTGATAGAGAAGTGGCAGCACTGATAAGTGTTGAATCATTTGCATACTGTATTATAGAACATGTGGAGTAGCTGTGTGTAGATTATTAGCATACATCCAAAGGAAAAAAAAGGAAACACTAAGCTGAATGATCTGGTCCATAGTTCTGGAAAGATGCTGCCTCTTAACCTGTGCAGTCACATGCTGTGCACTAGCCTGCCTCATGGGGTCCCTTACTACTGCTGCTTGCCGGTCATCATTAGTTATAGTGGGACTGGAACTGGGAGCTGCAGTGACAGCATGGGTCACTTCAATACCAGACCAGCATATAATCATATTATGCAGAATGCAACAGGCAGTGAACATTCTACATGCAGTAGCTGGGTCATAGTGAAGGGCACTCCCAGACTCATCCAGGCACACAAAATGTCTCTTCAGGAGGCCAAACACTCTCTCAATCACAATAAAAGTTTAGGACAAGGATATGTTATATTTCTCCTTCACAGATCTAGATTGATTTCTCACTGGAGTCATGAGCCATGACTCCAGTGGATATCCACCATCCCCTTATGAAAAAAAAAGACAGAGAAAGAGGAGGTGACACAAAATAAGAAAATGCAGATTAATATACAGCAGCTACGTTTAACATGAATAACTACTCATTAAAAAAAAAAAAAGAAGAAAAAAAATGTTCTACCAACAAAATGAGCACTGGGCATCCTACCATGCAGGAAGAGGGGGGAATGAGCTAATGTGACATACAGTGGATATAAAAAGTGTACACATCCCTCTTAAAATGCCAGGTTTTTGTGATATAAATAAATGAGACCACAATAAATCATTTCAAAACTTTTCCCACCTTTAATGTGACCTATAGCCTGTACAATTCAGTTGGAAAACAAACAACTCTATTAGGGGAAAAAATATAAAAAATAAAAAATGTACAATAAGCTGGTTGCATAAGTGTCCACACCCTTAAACTAATACTTTGTTGAAGGACCTTTTGATTTAATTACAGTATTTAGTCTTCCTGGGTAGAGAAGCCACAGTGGTGCAGTAGTAGCATTGTTGCCTCACAGCAACAGGTTCTCCCATTCGACTCATGACTGGACTGCCTTCTGTGTGGAGTCTGCATGTCCTCCCTGCGGTTGAGTGGCCTCCGAAAGACATGCGTAAATGGGCTTGCCATTGCTGAAGGTTGGGTGTCGGACTGGCAACTCGGCAGCATAAAAATTCTACTGCCAATCAGTGGTGACCCATAACCGGGAAAAGCCAAAAAGATAAAGTCTTCTTGGGTAGGAGTCTATCGGCATGGCACATCTTGACTTGGCAATATTTGCCCCACTCTTCCTTGCAAAAGTGCTCCAAATCTGTCAGATTGCAAGGGCATCTCTTGTGCACAGCCCTCTTCAGGTCACCTCAGGGATTTTCTGTTGGATTTATTTCTTGGTTGTGGCTGCGCCATTCCAAAACTTTAATTTTTTTTTCTGGTGAAGCCATTCTTTTGTTGATCTGGATATACTTGGGGTCACTGTCGTGTTGAAAGGTGAAATTCCTCTTCATCTTCAGCTTTCTAGCAGATGCCTGAAGGTTTTGGGCCAAAGGTGACTGGTATATGGAACTTTTCATAATTCCCTCCATCTTTACTAAAGCACCAGTTCCAGCTGAAGAAAAGCAACCCCAAAGCATGATACTGCTCCACCATGCTTCCGATGGTACTCTTTTGGTGATGCAAAGTGCTGTTTTTGCACCAAACGTACCTTTTGGAATTGTGGTCAAAAAGTTCAACCTTGTTCTCAGACCATAACACATTTTCCCACATGTTTCTGGGAAACTTGGTGTATTGTTTTTCAAATTTTAGACCAGCCTGGATGTTCTTCTGTGTACAAAAAGGCTTCCCGTCTTGCAACCCTACCACATAGTCCAGACATATGGAGAATATGGGAGATTGTTGTTACATGTAGTACACAACCAGTACTTGTCAGAAATTCTTGCAGCTCCTTTAGTGTTGTTGTAGATCTCTTGGCAGTCTCCCTGACCAGTTTTCGTCTTGTCTTTTCATCAATTTTGGAGGGACATCCAGTTGTTTGCAATGTCCCTGTTGTCCTGTATTTTCTCCACTTTTTGATTACTGTCTTCACTGTGTTCCGTGGTATATCCAATGCTGTGGAAATTTTTTGTACCCTTTTTCTGACTGATACCTTTCACCACTGAGATCCCTTTGATGCTTTGTAAGCTCTCTGTGAACAATGGATTTTGCTGTAGCAGGCAACTGAGGAAATGTCAGAAAAATCCTATTAGGACAGCTGAACTTTATTTGGGGTTAACCAGAGTCTCTTTAATTGATGGCAGGTGTGTACCCAAGAAGGCAGAATGCTGTAATTAAGTCAAAAGGTGCTTTAACAAAGTATTAGTTTAAAGGTGTGCACACTTATGCAACCAGCATATTGTATGTTTTTTTATTTTTTATATTTTTTCCCCTAACAGATTTGTTTGTTATTCAATTGAATTGTTCAGGTTATAGGTCACATTAAAGGTGGGAAAAGTTTTGAAATGATTTATTGAGGTCTCATTTTTGTATATCACAAAAACCTGGCATTTTAACAGGGGTGTGTACACTTTTTATATCCACTGTATATGGGACTCATGTGCACTGCCAGGATGGTGGGCAGAGATACTGTGCAACTCCATTCATCTCACACTACCTAGCAATTGATAGCATGGTAGCCATTCCTATTGCAGTATCACTCACCCTGTGGACCAGGAAGAGCACTAATTGTGACATGGGTGCAATCTATCACACTGAGCAACTCAAGGAAATGTGCTGTCCAATAAATGACATGAATAGTCCAAGCTTTGTTCTGAGGTGATACTGAGAAATAGATCGACTAAAGCACGTGTGCCAACACTACATTGAGGAACTCATTCAGTATCCTTGCGGTGCCCCCCAGACAGACTCTGGAAGGTTCCCATAGTAAGTATAGTGAGGGCTATATATACTTTGGTGTCAACAGGCATAGGAAGTCCACTCATTCATCCAGTGCCCCTATGAGAGTCAAACATGCCCACAAAGACGCTTATAATGTCTGTGTCCACTCTAAACCTATCAAGGATTTCTTGAGTATCAAAGTTGTAATAAGTAATCCAGTGCTTATATTTCCACCTTCTTGGTGGATGAGCGCTACTGGATGCAAGCAGTTTTGGTCTGGCCAAGGCAAGCAACTATGACCTAGAAATAACAAAACTCACCTCAAGAGATTGCATTTTCACCAACTTCAACTCTGATACATTTGGTGAGGCTTCTCTTTTTATACCACATCTGTGAAAACTGCTGGAAAGAGGGAAAAACTGACTAGGAATTGCAAACCACATAAAATAGTGTTAATTAGGATAAAAACTTTTACATCACTTCTCATTACCACCTCGATACTTGCTCATTTGCATAACTACATTCATGGACACTGCAAATTGGTGTAAATGGCCTCTGAATCATGGCTCAGCTGCGCCTGTCTGTGCTTGCCTCCTGATTTCCTAACACATTTGCATTAATGACTATGACTACAGCCTCTAGTCTGTTCAGTGACAATATCAGTTACTTGTCATGCTGTTCCTGTTTGTGTCCCATACTAATAGATAATGAATTATGTCTGCAATACTTTCCCTTTCTTCACTCACCTGGTTGACAGATCTTTTGATCATTTCTGATGCTGGAAAAATACCAACAAGAAGTCTAAGGAATCTGTTCCTTCCTAGTTTCATTGTAAATGTAAATAATTTCCCCATGTACTCCTATTTGCTAGAAATCCTGGTTTACATATGATATTGAGAAAAAAGTAGCCTAGCATTTGACATTCTTCTTCAACTGTAATTAGCGGTTACTGCTTTCTTATATACACTTTATTCAGGTCTTGTGGATCACTATAAATGCGAATATTATTTTTCAGAGCAATGACCATGCAATTCAGCCATTCCAATGGTCCTAATTGTTTCCTAACTAATAAGCTTTCCATTCACTTTGTGCATATTTTATATTACACTGAACTTAACAGGTGCTGTTGTGAAACATAAGTCACAGGTGTAACATCAGGTTAATAAATCGGTATAGTCATGATGAAGATTAGTGTTGTGGTTTTGCGCAGTACCTGAGATGTTTCTGAGACAGTGAATAATTCTTTAAACATGTAGTTTTTGCATTTATGCTGTGAGTCATTTCTAGCATTCTC
The DNA here is from genome assembly GCF_019279795.1 of Protopterus annectens. Classification (NCBI taxonomy): domain Eukaryota; kingdom Metazoa; phylum Chordata; order Ceratodontiformes; family Protopteridae; genus Protopterus; species Protopterus annectens. The sequence continues at coordinate 1,648,755,032 of NC_056743.1, read as the reverse complement.
TCTGCTTTATGTGTAACTATTTGAAAAAGAAGTGTAGACCCAGATTTCTGTACTGACTTGCCAGTAGTTTCTGACTTAACGTTGTCACCTGGGGCCAGAATTGCTTAACAATGTATACAGTGCTATCTCTTTACAATAAATTTTCTGTAATAATTTTAGGTAGATTTTCTAGAAATATATTACACACTAATTTAAATTCCAGTTCTTTCCATTCACTTTAAGTATGTATTTCTAACAGTCGGTAGCACTCATGTCATACCAACTTTTTACCATTTTCTGGTTACAGTTGCCTATTCACTTGAATGTTACCTTTATAAAATAATTATCTTATTTCTGCTTAACAGCATGCAAACTATTTTGAACATTTGACTTTGCTTGTACACATTTTTGAGAAATGTCCTTTACTAGCACACATTCTACAAGACTGATTAAAAGCTGGATAGTTACTCTTACTCTTATCATATTTATAGCTACATCTGCAGCAAGCCTAAATTAAAATTATATGAGCAACTTTATCTTGGCTCCTTTCTCTGTTACAGTAATTTGCCTCACTGTTTTCTCTTTCAAACCTATTAATGTTATAATATACAATGCATTTATGTTTTTTATTTCTGCATTATTATTTGAGTCATATTTTATTTTACACACATCTTTATACTTCATTAATACTTTTGTCTGAGCAACAGTCATTGTTCTTGCTCTCTGTCTACCACCGCTTATATATAATAAGGTCAGGTATGTTTCTCTTAAAAAGCTGACCCTGTTTCATCATTTTGTATACCACATAATATGTCAGTTTCTTATTGCAGAATCATAGTTCAGCAAAGCTGCAATATTTATCTCTATTTTCCATGTCAGTAACAGAAGTAACTATAGTCCCTGATGGATCTGTGCTAGAATGTCAGCTAGCCAAAAGGCTGCTGTTCATAGTATCAGCCCTGTAGAATATGGAAAGGTGCAACATTGAAGATCAATATACTCAAATACTGGAAAATCAATGTCTCTTGTTTTACGTGGTGGAAAGCCACCCTGCACACATCCCCTGGTAGTTATATATACCAACACTGAGATCACACTGCAGCTGAGAATGGGCAAAATCCCAATTGCAACTGTACTGCAGTCATACACAATCACCCACTTGAACTGTGCAAGGTCTGTCTTTTCCTACAGTTGTTTTATCCATCTGTATTCATGTCTTTAATTTTGTGTTGCTGCCCTTGCCTCTTTGTTTGTCTCTCTTCTTATCTCTACCAGTTTAAATCTGAATTCATCTAAAATATCTTTGATATCTTTTTTAACTTTCAAATCTTACTTTACTAAAAAACCCTGTGGAAGCCATTCATTATAAAGCTGATCTCCTTATGTCATTTACGCTCTAACACTAATCCTGTCTTCCTGATCCAGTCACTGAGGACTTGTAATAATGATCACTTCTGAACTTAAAGGCAACGTGTAGCACTAACACATCAGAACATAGTCCTTTTTACCATATATTTTGTAAACTATTTCTTGTGCTCTCACCGCAGTTTCCTTTGTTGAAGCAAAGGTGAATATGTGTATTGGTGAAAGTAAGAATCCTCTGCCAACTGTGATAAGTTTTATCTGTTCTTGTCCTATCCTTTCTAGCATTAGTCCAACAGAGTTCTCAGTATTGCCTGACCAAGTAGATTTGTTCTGCATGCTCGCTTCATGGTTTCTATGATCAAGTCTCCAGTTATTAGAACTTTTCTGTCCATCTCCCACCTCTTACCCATTATGAATCTGCTGTAGCAGGCTTACATTTCTTTCTTGCATCAGATTTTCTGATATTAGTTCTTAAACTTTTTTTGCCTGACACACCTTTGGCATCCATGATTAGTCTTCCTCCTACCTAATTTTGTTCCCTATTTTTCACCATTTTCTATCTAATATAGGTTCATAGATTAGTATAGGTTCATAGATTAGTACTAAGCTAACTGCCCTTGCGAGCCATTTTAAGCCTAGCCAATTATCCCTTGTGAGATTCAAACCCTGCTCCTGCCTCCTTGTCTTCACAAACACAAATCATTCCAGCTTGCTTCCTCCTTTCCTTTGGATCTTTTCCCCATGTCAATCACTGATGTTGTATTCCTCTCTCTCTGTCTCTTCCTTTTTCACTGTCTCTGTCTCTCTATCATTCACCCCCTCCCCTTCTTTCCATTCCCTTTCGCATTTCTAGCCTGGTCCTTCATTGTTTTTGCCATGCCAAATACTTGCGTCTTTATATGCCCTGTTCTATCACCCATACTCTTTTAGCCCTGAAGTCCATTTATCCACCAGGTCTTCTTACTAGAAATACCCTCATCCATCCACCTTTCTTCCTGTCATCCTGCCTGGAGCTGCCAAATGCAGGCATACATGCTCTGTGTGTCCATCTACCTTATTCTTGACGGACTTATATGATATTAAATCGAACAAGGAATGGTCACTAAACTATGTATATGGACTATATATAGAAAATGGATAAAAAATGAGGGAAGGGTACCAACACATTAAGGTATCCATAGTTTAGTGACCATTCCTTGTTCTATTTAATATAATACAAGTCCATCTAGAATAAGGTTGATGGACACACAGAGCATGTAATATAATGTGCTCTTTAGTATGTAAGCATTGTGCATAGTTAGATGTATTAATATGTAACTGTAGAATTATTCATACATATAATTTAGATGCATATTCAGGGACTAGGAGCATATTCCTCTTTCACCAACACATTATGCGAAATGGGGTAGGGGTGATACACTGAATAACAGTGGTTTTACAGTGTATACTAGTTGTAGGGTAGGACAGGGCATGCAATATAGACATGGAAGTAAAGCCCACGAACATATTTAGGATTGATGTCTTAATTCGTAAAAAATATGCCTATTAAAATAGGGGCATTGTGATAAAGAATGCTTTATAACATGAAATTATATATCTCTTATTTAATGTGAATGTTTCTGGTCTCGTTCATAGGTTCATAGGTTCATACTAGGCTATCTGCCCTAGGGCATTTATAAGCCTAGCCAGAGTGTGTTTGGCTTTTGCCACCCATTTTAAATTAATTTTGCTATGCCCTTTTTCGAGGTTAGTATACTGTGCCTCTGTCTAACAGTGACACAGACGTGATACCCGGGGTAAACCTATGATCTCCCATTCACTCATCAAGATTCCTCTTGAAGAGAGTCAGTGAGGGACTCTGCCTAACCTGGACTGGGATTTTATTCCAGAGTGAAGGGAGCCTCTGGGTTATGAATCTGTCCCTCCAGCATGTCCTATTTATTTCAGTGCTGAGGTTCAAGTCTCTCAAGCGTGTAGCTTGATGGGATTTGGATTTTCTGAGGTGCAACATGTCCATTAATTCCGGGTTGGACATGGCTTTATACGTCAGGCACAGATTGCCTCTGAGCAGGCAGTATGCCACTGAGTAGAGCTGGAGTTTCTTTAACCGGGCAGCATATGGCATCTGTTTGAACCCTTTGATCCTCTTGGTGAGGTACTTTTGGGGTCTTTCCAGTTGCTGCAGTTGTCTGGTAAGGTACATCCCAAAAGGGGCATTGTACTCAACTATGGGCCTGATGAGGGATGAGTAAAGAGGCACAATGACCTCCCCTGATCTAGATGTGAATCCCTTCATGATTAGGTGGGCTATATAAAATATTTTTCTAACCACTTTGGCCACGTAGTTGTCAAATGAGAGATTGCTATCAACTTGGGTCCCCAGGTCCCTAATTACTTCTTCTGTACTTAATGGATTACCACCTATGTGGTAATTTGTGGGCACTTTGTTTTTGCCAAAGGGGATGACTATACACTTTTTGGAGTTTAGCTTGAGGCCATGGCTCTGGCACCAGTTGTCTGTTTCTAAGAGGCCCTTTTGGAGAATGCTTGTGTCTGCTGGAGAGTCGATTATGGTGCCCAGTTTGCAGTCATCTGAGAACTTGGTCAGCCACAGTCCTTCCGTGTTGGCCTGTACCTCCGAGAAATATATACCGAACAAGAGAGGTTCCAGGACTGAGCCTTGCGGGACGCCACTTGTAACTGGTTTGGAGTCTAACATGGCTCCAGCAATTCTAACCATGTGGGTTCTGTCCTTGAGCCAGTTTTCAAACCATCTAGTGACATAGGGGTTTATATTTAAGCTGTTGAGCTTATCTATAATGCCTAAGTGGGGTATTGTATCGAAGGCTTGTGCGAGGTCCAGGTAGGCTGTGTGGACCACCTTCCCCTCGTCGATGACCTTGGTGACTGTTTCAAAGAAATCGACCAGGTTTAAAAGGCAGGATCTGCCCTTAACAAAGCAGAACTGGGTAGGATCCAGTATCTGTAGGTCCCCAATATCTTTATTTATGAGGTCCATGATGATCCTTTCCATAGCTTTGCAGACCAAGCTAGTCAGGCTTATGGGGCGATAGTTTCCAGGATCCGTTGAGGCACCACCTTTGTGGAGAGGGACCACTGTTGCTGTACGCCACTGTTTGGGTACATATCCTGTAGTAAAGCTGAGATTGAACAGCAGTTTTATGTTTGGGTTTAGCTCTTCTTGGAGTTCATGTAGGATGCAGCCCGGGACACCGTCTGGTCCCATTGACGTTGTGTTTTTTGCTTTGGAGAGGGTGGTGCTTAACTGAGCATCTGAGATGTCAGGGGGGCAGCACTCTGCTGGGATAGATATTTGCCCTTTTGGTGGGGAGGGGGTTTGCACTGAACCTGTCAGCTAGGATGTTGGCAATGTCTGTGGGTTCGGTGTATTTTTTGTCATTTTGGACTAATTCTGAGCATATCTGGGAATTCCCACCCAGGTTCCTAACATAACTAAAGACAGCCTTGTGATTATCCTTAGTGTCCTGTGCAATTTTTCTCTCGAAGCTGGCCTTAGACGATTTTATGAGTGCCCGTAGTTTTTGCTACTACTGATCAGAGATGCCTTCCCTTTTTGGGATTTTGCTCTATCATGTAGTAGCTTCCTCTTTCTATTGTATAGTTTGTTTATGGCTGGGGTCCACCAGACAGGATGTCTGCCTTTGGAGGAGTGAGTCTTGGTTTTATCTGGGATTGCATGATCCATGCATTCCTGAAGGTGTTCATACAATGCGTTTATAAATGATTCTGCGGTCTGGGCCGTATTTTCCACAGGCCCTGTGGCTTTGAAGGATTCCACCTCGGTTTAGAGGAGTGTGAAATTTGCTTTAGAGAAGTTTTTCACTGTGGTTTTCTTGGCAGGGGGTGGGGTCGGGATGTGAATATCCAGTGAGATTAGTTTATGGTCTGATCTTACCAGTAAGGGATACACTTCTGGTCTGGAGCATAGAGTCCCCATGTTGGTGATGATCAGGTCCAGTATGTTTTCCCCTCTTGTGGGACTGGTAACAAGTTGTTCCATAGCATTTGAGTTTATAAATTCTAGGAACCTTTGGGCTAGGGTGTTGGTGCTAGAGTAATGCTCCCAGTCTATGTTTGGGTAGTTGAAGTCGCCCAATATAATGGTGTTTGGAGAGACCTTCATATTTTCCAGTGTTCTCAGGAAGGCCGAGTGGGGTTCCTGGGTTTGGGAGGGTGGTCTGTAGCAGGCTATAAACTGGAAGGCAGTTTTACCCACTGTTAGTTGCACATGGATAGTCTCTGATGCTTTGTGCTGTGCCACCAACCTGGAGGTGTGGGCATCTTTGACGAATATTGATACTCCCCCTCCTTTTGTGGTTTGGTCCAAGTCTTGGGGCTGAAAAGTATGGTATGAGGTATAACCTGGTAGTGCTGGGGTGCTCTTGGGAGCCTTGAACCAGGTTTCTTTTACTGCACAGATATTGATGTTCTCCATGCCAAGGAGAGTTTCGAGTGTGTGCATCTTGAGGTTTAGACTTCTGGCATTGAGTAGCATTACTCTTAGTTTCTTATCCCTTGTGATACCTATGGAGGTGGGTTTGTCTTTTGAGCCTTGCCTAAAAAAGGCACTATGGGGTAGCAAGAGCCTTTGCCAATATCCGAAAGCCCAGGGTGACAGGTGCAAGCCGTCCCTAGTGAAGCATTGTGGCTTGTCGAGCATGTCATCCCAGGCTGACAGGCATTGGATCCCCTTTGAATGACACCAATACTTAAGCCAATTGTTGAAATTGATCATCTTGTCTTCATATTGTGGCATCATTCTTGGTGAGGGTAAGATGCTATTCAAGGTCAGGGTCATACTGGCCTGGGCTACATGCTCAGAGAGCTCCTCTATGTCTCTTTTCATGTAGTCCAGGGAGGTACGTCTCAGGTCATTCACACCAGCATGGACAATGACTGAGTCATATTTATACTTGCCTTGGAGTGACCTGAGTGCTTGTGTTATGTGGCGGATCCTAGCTCCCGACAGGCAGGTTCAGCCTGGTGAGCGGGACGTCAGTGTGCCTGATGATAGAGTCATCTATTACAAGTGTATCAGGTGTGTTGTTTAGCCTTAAGGGCTGTGACTGTTCGGCACACTGGCTTTGTGAACTATGCATTGCACGTGTTTAGTTTTGGGGTAGCGGTTGCTTGGATGTCTGCTTTGGAGGTCTCTGCTGCTTAGGCAGATTTTTATTTAGAGCCTCCGAGTATATTTTTGTGTGTTTATGTGTTTGGTTTGCTGTCGTGGTAGGTCTATGTGAGACTGGAATTGTAGTGAGTGTGGTTTCCTTCTCCTCCAGACTGGTTACACCAGTACTGAGTTGAGAGATCTTAGCCACCAGTTTGGCTATATGGTTGCATCTCTCACATGTGTTGGAATTTGTTTGGAGGAGGAGAGGGTTGTCTGTGTACATGAGGCAGTTGTAACATTGCCTCAAGATTCCCAGATTCACCAGCTGGACCGGAGAGGAAATTGATGACTGACCTTTGGACATGCTAGAATAGTATTGGGAATTCCTTTATAATTGAAAAAACAGGCCAGTGGGGAACAAGGTACTCAAGGGGAGTTTGTGAGGGTGTAGTGCTTTTAATTTTTTAGTGCAGACTTATATAATTGCTTTAGTGAGCAAGTGCCAGGTAACTTAAATGCAATGTGTTACAGGTAACTTAAATGTAATGTGTTACAGGTAACTTAAATGCAAAAATGACAAACAGTAACTTTCTTTCAAGTGAAACAAGGAAATACGTACAGTAAGCAATGCAGATATCACTAGGGATCCACAGAAGAGCTGAAAAGCCGCGTTTTAGGTGGAATTACCGTTTCAGGGAAATAACAAGCAAACAAACAACAAGCGTATAAACAAAGCTAGATTCAGCAGGCCTGGATCTAGTCTATGCTACAGCAAACAAGGTGTACCAATTTCAGTAAGAAACAGTTCAAATATGCAGGCACTATAAGCCTTTAACCAGAAATTCCCAGCTCAGAAGGGCAGAGTCCAGCCTCTCCTCCCACAAGATTGCAGACCACAAACCTCCTTAATGTAAAATAACTGGCCTGAAGCCCAAGTGCTTAAACCAGAACTAATACACTTTTAGAATAACAGACAATGAGCCCTCAATCAGCAGTTCCCAACTTAGAAGGATGTAAGCTACCTGTCCTGCCACCACAGTGCAGGCCACAAACCTTCCTAATGTAAAACAACTGGTCTGAAGCCCAAGTGCTTAATCCAAAAGACTTAGAATGATAGCTACACTTTAATCAAGTTACTACCAAGCAGTAATAAATACAATTGAATACTTTAAAGAATGCCTGGATTAGTGCTCAAGTTATACAAACAAAGCTAGATTCAGCAGGTCTGGATCTAGTCTATGCTACAGCAAACAAGGTGTACCAATTTCAGTAAGAAGCAGTTCAAATATGCAGGCACTATAAGCCTTTAACCAGAAATTCCCAGCTCAGAAGGGCAGCGTGCAGCCTCTCCTCCCACAAGAGTGCAGACCACGAACCCTCTTAATGTAAAATAATTGGCCTGAAGCCCAAGTGCTTAAACCAGAATCAATACACTTTTAGAATAGCAGACACTGAGCCCTCAATCAGCAGTTCCCAACTTAGAAGGATGTAAGCTACCTGTTCTGCCACTACAGTGCAGACCACAAACCTTCTTAATGTAAAACAACTGGTCTGAAGCCCAAGTGCTTAAACTAAAAGGCTTAGAATGAGTTACACCAAGCAGTAATAAATACAACTGAGTACTTTTAATATGACGCAAAAGCAAAATAGAGTAGGAAGAAACACAAATACAGTAAAAGCAGATAATTTTTTTTTGAGTGAGCAAATGAGATGGAATATAGATTATGTTTATTTAGAATGAGACTGATGAGAAGCAATATGCTTAGAAATATCAAATGTCTGCCAAAATATATGTTTGTTTTGCCTCATGTATTGAATATTTCTGCCATGCAACTGCATATATACAGGAAATAATGGGTTTAAGTTCAGCTAAATAATCTATGCAGGATGTTGATATATGCATACAAACATATGGGGAAATATTATGTAAAGAGAATAAGTTTGAATAATGTTTTATTATCATATGTTTGGGTATTTGATAGGATGGGACAGAAGGGCATATGTAAGATGAATGTAGAGATGAATGGATTAATGGAAACTGAAGTTTCTATTGTTTTTTTATGTATTTGAGTACTGTAGCTTTAAAACATCTTGTGTTAGAAGCTGAGTGACATATGAATTGCTAAGGAAAATGCATTAATTAGTAATGAGAGCTGCAGGCAAAAATTACAAGCAACATGTGCAATGAATTTATGAAAAGTAAGTGCAGTGATAGTTAAATGGTTTAGTGAATGTTTTACACTTTTAATCGTCTGAAGAAGCCACCGGAAAGGTGGTGAAAGCACTTACCCTGTTATCCTGTTTTGAAAAATAAATAGTTTATGATTTTAGAGCCGTACATTTTGCGACCGCTTTATTTTCTGTTTGTTGTTTACTTATGTGGTGCTGTCGTGGATTTGTCTGCATAGTATTTTGCTGCATTTTGTTTCTCTAAGCAATCCAGTCCAGTTTAATTATAAGCAAAAGCAAATGCTATGAATCAGAATGGCCACATGTCCAGTTTGGTTTCTTCTCTACCATGCCTTTTTACAGGAACAAAAGTAAATGTCATACTGTGCTGCTTTTCAACTAGCTATTAGCATGATTATTTTGTAGTAAAGACAAATGCAAGAATGCCTTTACATGGGCCAGATGGATGATGCCATCTCAGCTATGTACTTACTAAGCAATAGAAGCAGTTATTTTTCTGTTAATGTTGTTTATAAGGTGAGTGTTAGTCTATGGGTTCAGTTAATCATATGCAAAATATAAGGGATTAAAAACTTCCCCGGGAATGTAAGGATAGGCTTCTTAAGATGCTCACAGATCAGTAGCCTAGTAAGTACCCCTACAAACTTACTTACATTACCATTTTTATTTCTTGGTACTTTATATCATCTATTACAGTGTTGAAGTTTTCTGCTCAAGTTGAATAAGACACTTACAATGTGGAAGGCATTTTCTAATTTTTTTACAAATTACTGACCACATTCCTCTGAATTTGTTTGCGCACTCTCTCATATATACATATATATATATATATATATATATATATATATATATATATATATATGTATATTCATCAATACATACATACAGAGAGAGAGAGAAATAGCATACACATATTGGTTATTGCTTTGCAAAGTTTGGATTTCCAGTCTACTTCCTAACTAAAGGAAATAAACTAGTAACAAAGTGAAGCGTTATTGAATAAATCTGGTAACAGCTATGAAATAACGCTAATGGAGATCCATCAAACGATATAGAATAAAAATGTATTGAGTACTTTCATCCCTCTAAGGAGACTTCATCAGAAGTCTTCTAAGTAGAGGATCAACTATTTGATATCTGCATCTCTTGCCTATGTCCCTGTGTTTTTTTTATCAGTTTCTATTTCTCCCCATATCACAAATACATGACATAAGCTGAATTGGTAAGTACCTCAAGTGATCTTAGGTTTGTGTGTAGTGAGGATACTATTGCATGTGTGTGTGTGTGTGTGTGTGTGTGTGTGTGTGTGTGCTCATGTGCATCCTATGATGGACTGGCATCCCATTGTGGACTGTTTCACTTCCTAACTCCAAATAAGGGCACAAAAAAGGTTTTTGGTCTCCCAGGATCCAAAAGACAATAAAGTAAGTACTAGAAAATGACTGAATGAATCAATGCAGTTTGATTTTCTTGAAGGTATGAATTGTATTCAGACATCTGGTTATTAAAAATATTTAATTATACATTTGAGAACATGGAACAAAAATAGTTGCAAAATCTAGTACATGAATACTAAAAGCATTAGTTCATGTGCCTAGATATGTAAAACATTAGTCTGGTGGATCATACTTGGAAAATAATATAGTGATCCTCAGTGTGTAGTACATAAAAAGTATCACTTTATATTATAACTGTGTGACTTGACTGTGCTGTCATATTATGAATGTATAGAAGGTTATTGCCAGTGTTCAGGCCACTCTTGATACTGCCTTCAATATGATGAAAATACACTGTTTAAGTCTGTAGTCATTATTTTCTACTAGGATTTGTTGTCTACAACCAAGACTGCCAAAAATACCTAACACTGTACCGATGTCAAATAATACAACAGGGACTAGTGAAATTACATTCATAGATTATAAACACATTTTATACTAGTTTCTGAGAACTGACATGACAGTACACGCTATCCATGGTGATCTACAGATGAGTAATTCAGATACTTCACAAAGTAAATAGACTTTTCATAAGAAACTGTCATGAAAGTAAAAACAAGTATTTAATTTACTTTCTTTTGCAAAAGGTAAGTTTTGTGTACACAACAGTCATTAACCCTTTTAGTGTCAAAATGTCTGTTGTGTGGGCTTACTTATTTTCTACAGTCAGATATCTTCAAAGAAAATTTTAATTAGAGGTTTTATGTGTAGGAAAAAAATGGAGCTATTTAGCATGAACAATGACTAGATGGCACTGTTATTTATGATCTGGCCATGGCTTAAATTATATAATCTGAATAGGTTCAGAAAAGGACTGCCTTTAATGAAGATTGAAAGTTTTGACCTACTGCCTTATGGAATTTATTTTAGAAATGTTCATTTCGGGGACTGATTATCTTATTCCATGACTTTCATTACTATTCTTAACGTAGTTCAAAGTCTTAAATATTCCCTTTGACTTTCTTCAATATCAGTGATGAAAATTTGACTGTGTGTTACATGCATATTATTTATCCTTACAATTTTTTTTTTCTTAGTAGATTTTACCCCCATGTTTGTTGAGCAGCAGTCCACACATTAAATAAACAGATGAGTCATAACCAATGGACTGAAGCATGTGGTTGGAGTTTATCATTTAGGATTTTTGCTATACCCATCAGCCATTAATACGGTTACACCACTGGGGAACTGACATACACATATTTTTGCTTGATTATACCCCACCTACAGCACCATCTGCTTGGTAAACGTGCATGTCCTAGTCGTTTTTACAACACTGCTGTCATGCATAGAGTAAGTATCTTTCCTACAGCAGAAGGGGCTGTCTGGTATCCTAAGCGTGGCCTGGCATGTATCATCTCCACATTTCCGCCTTCGAGCCCACCAGTCACAAACTGATTCTGGAGCATCTGGGTTACAGATTGAACTTTATTCCTGTGTGCCACAGAGATAACTAGGACCACTATACTGCAAAATAATAAAGGGCCGGATTCACGATGGCTTGCATGGAGTCCAAGAGTAGTGTAAGACTCCGTGCAGCCATCATGTCTGACGAGCGATCCACGAACAGCCTGCAGGGGTGTGTAAGAGAGCTCCTAAAATGGCTCTTACACGGACAGGGCTTGGATATGCAAATTATCTCACTTGTAGCCGAAAGGCATGCAAATGAGGTAATTTTGTGATCCAGGAAGTACAGACTTGTCCATGTAAGAGCCGTGTTATCTGCAGAAATGTACTCAGTTGACAACTGAGTACCATTCTGCAAATAGCACAATGGAGCCTTCTCAGCTCCAAATAAAGGTTGCATATGTTCCAGGAAGCATGCCAATGGCCAAATATGTGGCCACTGGCAACGTACCACCATGCAAAATTAAAATAAAGATGTTTAAGTGTAGCGCAGCGCCGCGCAAATGGGCTGCGTTTAAAAAAAAAAAAAAACAGAAAAATATTTAAAACCCATAAACATGGGTTTTATGCAAACCATCAATTTACAATGTAAGGGAATAGCAGGCTGAAAGCAACATGGCCACCAAGTAGGGGTTGCTAAGGGGGAAGCTCAGTGTAAGACATGTAACTAAACATTAGTAGGCAATCCTATGTAAATGAGTGTTAGGATAGTAAATATCACTTTTACATAGCATATGAGCACATTCCCTGGAGTGTAGGAGTAGGATAAGGGGAGTAACAGAGTAGGAGATAGGTGACATCACAGGGGGGTATGTATGAAAGAAATGAAGCTCATTGGAGCAGAGTGGGATGTGAAAGCTGTGAGTTAGACATCATGGAAAGAGGTGTGACAACAGGTAGACATGGGAAAGCCAAGAAATGGAAGGTGTACACTGTGGATAACACCAAAGTTTCTTGACGAGCATGCATGCGTGTGCATGCTAGGAAGCCCGAGTAAGATGGAGTGCACGTGTGTAAGCGTGAGTGTGTGCGTTTATGTCAGAATAACCATGTAGAAGCCTGTTTAAAGACTTGTAAGTGCGTTTGCGCTAGTGTGCATGCATTTTAACCCGAATAAGCAAGTTGTAGTCCATCTCAGCATGTGTGCGTGCGTGTTAGCTGCTGTGCACGTGTTTGCCCTTGTATGCGCGTCACTCCCCCTGACGAAACAGACAGGAAAAAGGAAGCACAACAAATTGTAGGAAGCTACCAGGGAATACTAGCAGAGCTAGCAGGTGAAAACAATCAGAATCAGGCAACTACACAGGCAGAAGAGTAGCCCAGCCCAGCACAGAAAACTCTGCAAACAACAGTGCAGTATGTGTCTCTGAAGAGACACCGCAACACTGGAGTAAGCTACTAGAAGTGAAAACTAAAAAAGCTTCACTCAGTCAAAAAATGCTAGGGGCTGCCATAGCTGTTATAAGGCGACATATGCAACATGCTGAGGGTGGTGACAATGCAAATGCTGCTGGACAACCCACAGTGGAGAGACGGAGAAGAGTGTACAGGCCCAGGGTCACCTACCAGGGGTTACATGAGCTGGAGATAGTGAAGCGCTATAGAGTGGACAGAGACCTCCTGCAGAAAATTGTTGAGCTGTGCAGGCCATGCCTCACACACAGAACCACCAGAGGGGAACCCATCTCAGTGGAATTCAAAGTATGTGTTGGCCTAAGAATACTAGCAACAGGTACCTTCCAGAGACCAACTGGTGATATGATGGGGATATCACAGGCATCAGCATCCAGGGTACTGCACCAGTTCCTGGATGCCATGTCAGCACATGTCGGTGATCATGTATATTTCCCCATTTCCTGTGAGGTACTGGCCAGCAATATGCGTCTCTTCCAACAAATAGCGGAATACCCTGAGGTAGTGGGTGCAACAGACTGCACGCATATACGCATCAAAGCACCAGCCGGTGAGCGGGGTAGGGCCTACATTAACCGCAAGGGCTTCCCCTACATCAACTGCCAGGTTGTGTGTGATGCCCAGGGCATAATAATGAATGTGTGTGCTGGCTGCCCTGGAAGCTACTATGATTCCCATATCTGGCATCTGACGCAGCTGTACCAAACATTTGCCAATGGGGACATCCCACATGGTCACCTATTGGGGGATGCTGGCTATGCACTGGAGCCGTGGCTGATGACACCCATCAGAAATGCGCACACACCTGAACAGGAACGCCATAATGTGGCACACGCACAAACACGTAATGTAATAGAGCGTGTGTTTGGGCTGCTCAAGTCACGGTTCCGGTGACTGGACACATCTGGTGAAGCCTTGCAGTACTCACCAACTACATGTACCCAAATTGTCATGGTATGTGCTATGCTACATAATATGATTCTGCAAAAACAGCTGCAGCAGGACCAGCATAGGCCAGGCCCAAACAGCCCCCTACCATTGCCAAGGCCATCACAGGCAGAGTGTGACTTGGAGGAGGAGCAACCTGAGCCTGCCCCAGTAGGCAGAAGGAGGCGTGCCCAGTATACCTTGTCCTTGGCAAAGAGGCAACGCATAGCATGTACAATGGCTCAGTAGGAACCCTGGAAATGATACCTCTCTCTGACTCACACATATAGTAAAAGGGATGCCTAAGTTGACACAACCTGCTTTCAAACATGTACAGGGAGTGTAGTATGTGCATCCAACATAGGCAGCCCTGCAGCACCACGTGAGGCATGATTGCCATGTGTTAAGCAATGTAACACCATGTAGTATATGCAAACTGGATGACCCATGAGTAACATCCTACCCTCACCAAGCATGATGCCACAATATGAAGACAAGATGATCAATTACAACAATTTGCTTTTATTGTTGTTAGTCAAAGGGGATCCAATGCCTGTCAGCCTGGGATGACATGCTGAGCAAGACATGATGCTCCACTGGGGATGGCTTGCACCTATCACCCCTGGCCTTTTGGATACTGGCAAAGGTTGTTGTCACCCCCATAGTGCCTTGAATAGGTAAGGCTGAAAACACAAACCCACCTCCATAGGTATCACAAGGGATACAAAACTAGAAGTAATGCTACCCAATGCCAGAAGTCTAAACTGCAAGATGCATGCAGTCCAAACTCTCCTCAGCATGGAGAATGTTGATATCTGTGCAGTAACAGAAACCTGGTTCAAGGGTCCCAAGAGCACCCTAGCACTACCAGGTTACACCTCATACAATGCCTTACAGCCCCAAAACATGGAACAAACCTCAAAAGGAGGGTGAGTATCAATAATTGTCAAGGATACCCACACTCCCAGGTTGGTGCCACAGCATGAAGCAGCACAGACTATCCATGTGCAAGTAACAGTGGCTAAAACTGCCTCCCAGTTCGTAGCCTGCTACAGACCACCCTACTAAATCCAGGAACCCCACTTGGCGTACTTGAGAACACATGAAAATATGAAGGTCTCACCAAACAACATTATATTGGGTGATTGCAACTACCCAAACATAGACTGGGAGCATTATTCTAGCACCAACACCCTAGGCCAAAGGTTCCTAGACTTCATAAACCGAAATGCTATGGAACATTGTCACCACTCCCACAAGAGGGGTAAACATACTGTACCTGATAATCACCAACACGGGGACTCCACGGCCAAGGCAAGAAGTGTATCCCTCACTGGTAAGATCAGACCATACAGTAATCTCACTGGATATTCACATCCTGATCCCAGTCCCTGGCCAGAAAGCCACAGTGAAAAACATGTGCAAAGCAAATTATGCACTCCTCCAAACTGAGGTGAAATCCATTAAAGCCCTTTTGCCTGTGGAAAATATGGCCCAGACCTCAGAACCCTTTATGAATGCATTCTATGAACACCTTCAGGAATGCATGGACTATGCAATCCCAAATAAAACCAAGACCCAATCCTCCAAAGGCAGGCATCCTGTCTGGTGGACCCCAGCCATTAACAAACCATGCAAGAGAAGGAGGAAGCTACTACATGATAGAGCAAAACCCAAAAAGGGAAGGCATCACTGATCAGTATTATGACAAATAATTATGCCACACATAAAATCCTCTAAGGCCAGCTATGAGATAATAAATGTACAGGACACTAAGGATAATCACAAGGCTTTCTTTACTGATGGTAGGAACCTTGGTGGGAATTCCCAGATATGCTCAGAATTAGTTCAAAATGACAAACAATACACCAAACCCACAGACATTGCCAACATCCGACCGGACAGGTTCAGTGCAAACCCCCCCCCCCCACCAAAAGGCCAAATATCTATCCCAGCAGAGTGCTGGCCCCCTGACATCGCAGATGCTCAGGTAACAGCCAGTGTCCCTAAAGGAAAACACACAGCAACAATGGGACCAGATGGTGTCCCGGGCTGCATCCAACATGAAGTCCAAGAAGAATTGAACACCAAATAAAACCACTGCTCAATCTCAGCCTTACCACAGGATATGTACCCAAACAGCAGTGTACAGCAACAGTGGTCCCTCTCCACAAAGGTGGTGCCTGAATGGATCATGCAAACTATCACCCCAGAATCCTGACTAGCATGGTCTGCAAAGCTATGGAAAGGATCATCATGGACCTCAGAAATAAAGATATTGGGGACCTACAGACATTGGACCCTACCCAATGTGGCTTTCTTAAGGGCAGACCCTGCCCCATAAACCTGGTTGAGTCATTTGAAACAGACACCAAGGCCATTGATGAGGGGAAGGTGGTCCACACAGCCTACCTGGACCTTGTAAAAGCCTTCCATACAATACCCCACATGGGCATTATAGATAAGCTCACCAGCTTAAATATAAACCCCTATGTCACTAGATGGGTTGCAAACTGGCTCAAGGACAGAACTGACATGGTCAGAAATGCTGGAGCCATGTCAGAGTCCAAACCAGCTACAACTGGCATCCCATAAGGCTCGGTCCCGGGACCCCCCTGTTTGGTATATAATTCTCGGAGGTACAGGTCAACATGGAAGGACTGTGTCTGAACAAGTTTGCAGATGACTACAAACTGGCCACCATATCTGACCCTCCAGCTGACACAAGCATCCTACAAAAGGACCTCATATAAACAGACAACTGGTGCCACAGCCATGTCATCAAGCTAAACACAAAAAAGTGTATAGTCATCCCCTTTGGAAGTAAGTGGCCACCAATTACCACATAGATGGTAACCCATCACGTACAAAAGAAGTAATAAGAGACCTGGGGACACAAGTTGATAGAAATCTTGCATTTGACAACCATGTGACTGTAGTGGTTATAAAAACATTACATATACCCACCTAATCATGAAGGTAATCACATCTATATCAGGGGAGGTCATCGTGCCTCTTCAGTCATCCTTCATCAGGCTCACAATTGAGTACAATGCCTCTTGTGGGATGTACCTTAGCAGACACCTCCAGCAACTGGACAGACCCCAAATCTGCCTGATTAAACAAACTGCAGCTCCACACAGTGGCATACTGCCTGCCCAGAGGAGATCTGTGCCTGATGTATATAGCCATGTCCAACATGGAATCAATGCACATGCTGCACCTTGTAAAATCTGAATCCCATTGAGCTATGCACATGAGAGACCTGAACCTCAGCACTGCAATAAATAGGACATGCTGTAGTGATTGATCCATAACCCAGAAGCTCCCTCCACTCTTGAGTAAATTCACAGTCCAGGTTAGCCAGAGAGTCCCTCATTGACTCTCTTCAAGAGGAATCTTGATGAGTGGATGGCAGATGGTAGGTTTACCCTGGGTATCACTTTTATGTCACAGTTAGACAGAGGCACAGTATACTAACCTTGAAAAATGTCAAAGCAAACTCCAGTTAAAATGTGTGTTGAAGGACAAACACGCTCTGACTAGGATTAGAAATGCCCTAGGGCACACAGCCTAGTGTTTCTCAATGTTCACCCAATTTGCAGAATACACTAGTAATGTTGGAGAAGCCTGGTTTAAGTAGGCCATAGCTGAACAAAATGCAGCATGGCCATACCTTAGTCTGGTGTGCACAGTATGAATATATAAAGCAGTGATGGGACTCAAACCCAGGATACTGTGCATTAGAGTGAAAGGACTGAACCACTACACTATCTGTTTGATCAGTGTAAAAGAATGTTGACAAGTGTACACAAACTGTCCCATGGAAACCCTGCAGGCACAGCATAATCCCTGTTGGGTTCAGACACAAAGCAGTTGGGCAGTAAGAACACAACATGACTTCCAACAGATACACTATAAATGACAAATATTGTTCAAGTTCACACACAACCACAAATGTAGTGGACCTCAGATCTCAACATATGGAAAGGTCACACTGGGCATGCTCACACACTTTGACAAATGAGACATATGTCAGGCAACAAACCATGGAAAGCCTGAACTGGGCATGCTCACACACTTAGGCCATGTCTCAGTATAGCAGTCGGACACACATATCTGGCATTTGTATGTGTTAAGCCAGGAACCCCCCACAATACAGTAATCTGCCCAGTGCACACAGTTAAATGACAACAGAGACATAAGTAATATACTGGGACCCTGCCATGATCAAACATCTTCCACAGATACACAAGTTGTTCATAGAAACAGGGAAAGCTATGGCAATAAAGACCCACAAACAGTTTATCAGCAACAAATATTGTGCATCACAAACATAAACATATGGGTGCAGAGGTCGATACTAGGCTGTTTGCCTTAGGGAATACATAAGCCTAGCCAGAGTGTATTTGGCATCTGCCTCCTCAGTACAGTAGCCTACTATGCCACTGTAAAGTAGGTCACAGAAGGCACCGTTTAAGGCAAGTTTGCTGTGCCTCCATCAAGCAGGGACACAGTGGAGATCCCAGGGGTTGGATTTGCAATGTCATATCCATGTGGCTGGAGTTTGCTGGAAGAGAGTTGGTGAGGGTCTATGTCTGACATTAATTGGGATTCAATTCCAGACTGAGGGGAGCCTTATCTGTAGTGTCTGGGCAATTCCACTGTCAAAACTTGCAAGTGATGATTTTGAGGGATTGAAGTGTCCTGCCAATACTGTTCAGAGATGTCCTCCCTCTGTGATGTATTGCTCTGTTATGTATTAGCTCACTCCTTCTGTTGTACAGCTTATATATGGCTGGTGTCAACCAGACAGGTCTCCTGTTGTGGAGGAGTTTTGGTTTTATTTGGGATAGCATGATCAATGAAAACCTGCAGGTGCTCATAGAATGCATTAGTAAAGGATTCTGCAGATTGGGCTGTATAATCCTCCAGGACAGGGCCTTGGAAGTATTCCACCCCAGTCTTCACAAGTGCAAAGTCTGCTTTTGAGAAATACTTTGTTAGCAGTGATTTCCTTGCCTAGGGGTGGGGATCGGATATGGACATCCAGGGAAAGTTGGTTATGGTCATATCTTAACAATGGTGGTCTACCTCTGGTGTGGAACATAGAGTCCCCATGTTGGTGATGATCAGGTCCAAAATGTATTCCCCCTTGTGGTTGTGGTGACTGGTTCTGCCATAGCACATGGATTCACAAATTGTAGTGGCTGTAGGGTGATGTTGTTGAGGCCTGAGTAGTTCCCCCAGTCAATATTCCTGTACCTGAAGTTAACCATTGTAATGGCGTATGTGAACACCTTCATATCCCACACTGTTCACAGGGAAGCCAAGTGTGGTCCCTGGATATGGGAAGGGGGTGGTCTGAACTGCACACCAAACCAAAAGGCAGTTTTGCACAATGGTAGTTGTATATGTATGGCCTGTCATGCTCAGTGCAGTGGTAACAACCCAGAGGTGTGTGTCTCTGTGATGTATATAGGTTCATAGGTTCATAGGTTCATACTAGGCTATCTGCCCTAGGGCATTTATAAGCCTAGCCAGAGTGTGTGTGGCTTTCGCCACCCCTTGGAATGAGAATACTTTGCCCATTTAGGGTTTAGTTTACTGTGCCTCTGTCTAGTAGTGACACAGAGATGACCCCCAGGGTAAACCTACAAACTTCCATCCACTCGTCAAAATTTCTCTTGAAGAGATTCAGTGAGGGTCTCTGCCTAATATGGACTGGGACTCTGTTCCAGAGTGTAGGGAGCCTCTGGGTTATGAATCTGTCCCTCCAGCATGTCCTATTTATGTCTGTGTTGAGGTTCAAATGTCTCGCTCTCGTGGCTCTGTTGGATTTGGATTTTCTGAGGTGGAGCATGTCCATTAATACCAGATTGGACATGGCCTTGTACGTCAGGCATAGATCGCCTCTGAGTAGGCGGTATGTGACTGAACAGAGCTGGAGTTTCTTCAGCCGGGCAGCATATGACATATGTTTGAGACCTTTGATCCTCTTGGTGAGGTACTTATGGGGTCTTTCTAACTGCTGCAGGTGTTGGGTAAGGTACATCCCAAATGGAGCACTGTACTCAATTATGGGCCTGATAAGGGAAGGGTATAGGGGCACGGTGACCTCTCTTGATCTAGATGTGAATCCTTTCATGATAAGGTGGGTAATATAGAAGGTCTTCCTAACCACCTTGGCAATGTGAGTGTCAAATGAGAGGTTACTGTCAACTTGGGTCCCTAGGTCCCTGATTACTTCTTCCATACTTAATGGATTGCCACCTATGTGGTAATTTGTGGGTACTTTGTTTTTCCCAAAGGGTATGACTATACAGTTTTTGGCATTCAGTTTAAGGCCATGGCTCTGGCACCAGTTATCCATTTCTATGAGGCCTTTCTGAAGGATGCTTGTGTCCGCTGGAGTATCAATCATGACGCCCAGTTTGCAGTCATCTGCGAACTTTGTCAGCCACAATCCTCCTGTTTGCCTGCAACTTGGTAAAATAAATGCCGAACAAGAGGGGTCCCAGGACGGAGCCCTGTGGGACACCGCTAGCGACTGACTTAGAGTCTGACATGGCTCCAGCAATTCTGACCTTGTGGGTTCTGTCCTTGAGCCAGTTTGCAACCCATCTTATGACATATGGGTTTACATTTAAGCTGGTGAGCTTGTCTATGATGCCCGAGTGGGGTATTGTGTTGAAGGCTTTTGCAAGATCAAGGTAGGCTGTGTGAACTGCCTTACCCTCATCAATCACCTTAGTGACTGTTTCAAAAAAGTTGACCAGGTTCAAAAGGCAGGATTTGCCCTTGACAAAGCCAAATTGGGTAGGATCCAGTGTCTGTAGGTCCCCAATGTCTTTGTTTATGAGTTCCATAATGATCCTCTCCATAGCTTTGCAGACCAGGCTCATCAAGCTTATGGGGCAGTAATTTCCAGGGTCCATAGAAGCACCTCCTTTGTGGAGTGGGACAACTGTTGCTGTATGCCATTCTTTGGGTACGTATCTTGTATTAAGGCTAAGATTAAACAACAGCCTTATGTGTGTGTTTAGTTCCTCTTGGAGTTCATGTAGTATGCAACCCGGGACACTGTCTGGTCCCATTGATGCTGTGTTTTTAGCTTTGGAGAGGGCGGCTCTCACCTGGGCATCTGAGATGTCAGGGAGGTTACACTCTGCTGGGATAGATATTTCTCCTTTTGGGGGGGAAGGGGGGGGAATTTGCATTGAACCTGTCTGCTAGTATGTTGGCAATGTCTGTGTGTTCAGTGTATTTTTTGTCATTTTGGACTAACTCTGAGCATATCTGGGAGTTTCCACCCAGGTGTCTAACATAACTAAAGAAGGCCTTGTGGTTGTCTTTAGTGTATTTTGCGATCTTTCTCTCCAAGCTGGCCTTGGATGATTTTATGAGTGATCATAGTTTTTTTCTAGTACTGATCAGAGATGCCTTCCCTTTTGGAGATTTTGCTCTGTCATGTAGTAGCTTCCTCCTCCTCTTGTAAAGCTTGTTAATGGCTGGGGTTTACCAGACAGGATGCCTGCCTTTGAGGGAATGGGTCTTGGTTTTATTTGGGATTGCATGATCCATGCATTCTTGAAGGTGTTCGTAGAAAGCGTTTATAAAGGATTCAGCGGTGTGGGCTGTGGTTTCCACTGGTCCAGGGGCCTTGAAGGATACCACTTCAGTCTTAAGAAGTGTGAAGTCAGCTTTTGAGAAATTCTTCACTGTGGTCTTTTGTGCTGGGGGTAGGGGCGGGATGTGGATTTCCAGTGGGATTAATTTATGGTCTGATCTAACCAATGACGGGTATACTTCCGGTGTGGAGCATTGTGTCCCCATGTTCATGATGATCAGATCTAGTATACTATCTCCTCTTGTGGGAGTGGTGACTAGTTGTTCCATCACATTTGAGTTTATGAATTCTAGGAACCTTTGGGATAGGGTGTTGGGGCTTGAGTAATGCTCCCAGTCTATGTCTGGGTAGTTGAAGTCTCCCAATATGATGGTATTTGGAGATACATTCATACTCTCCAGTGTCTTCAGGAAGGCTGAGTGGGGTTCTTGAGTTTGAGAGGGTGGTCTGTAGCATGCTACAAACTGTAGGGCAGTTTTGCCTATGGTTAGTTGCACATGGATGGTCTCCAATGCTTAGTGCATTACCACGAACCTGGAGGTGTGTGTATCTTTGATGAATATGGATACTCCCCCTCCTTTTGTGGTTCAGTCCAAGTTTTGGGGCCGAAAAGCATGATATGAGGTATAACCTGGTAGTGCTGGGGTGCTCTCAGGAGTCCTGAACCAGGTTTCAGTTGCTGCACAGAGATCGATGTTCTCCATACTGAGGAGGGCTTCGAGAGCGTGCATCTTGAGATTTTCACTTCTGGCATTGAGCAGCATTACCCTTAGTTTTCTACCACTTGTGTTTTCTAGGGAGGTGGGTTTGTCTTTTGAGCCTTTGCCTAGAAAAGGCACTATGGGGGTGGCAAGAGCCTTGGCCAATATCCGGAAGCCCAGGGGTGACAGGTGCAAGCTGTCCCTTGCGAAGCAACGTGGCTTGTCAAGCATGTCATCCCAAGCAGACAGACATTGGATCCCCTTAGAATGACACCAGTAATTCAGCCAATTGTTAAAGCTGATCATTTTGTCTTTGTACTGTGGCATCATTCTTGGTGAGGCTAAGATGCTGCTCAGGGTCAGGGTCATACCGGCCTGGGCTACATAATCAGAGAGTTCCTCTATGTCTCTTTTCATGTAGTCCAGGGAGGTATGTGTCAGGTCATTCACACTGGCATGGACAATGACTGAGTCATATTTGTACTTGCTTTGGAGTGACCTGAGTGCTTGTGTTATGTGGCAGATTCTAGCGCCCGACAGGCAGCTTACTGTAACATGTGTGCAATTCTCTTTGAAAGGAATGTCCCTTTTGACAACTGGAATAACACACTACATGATGTACATTCCTGTTTGTAAAGACTGATGATGTCAGCACCCTATAAGTACAGCAGGAGAAGGAAAACCACCCAGTAATGCGAATAGCATGCTGCGCTAATGCGTCTCTCTCAAGTGTCATGACTTAGTTAGCTAGGGGTTTGAATCCTGCAAATATTCTGTGTGTGTGTTGGGGGGACAGGGTATGTGCATGTGTGCAATTCACTTTGAAAGAAATGTCCCTTTTGACAACTGGAATAACACACTACATGATGTACATTCCTCTTTGTAAAGACTGATGATGTAAGCACCCTATAAGTACAGCAGGAGAAGGAAAACCACCCACTAATGTGAATAGCGCTCTGTGCTAATGCGTCTCTCTCAAGTGTCATAACTTAGTTAGATAGGGGTTTGAATCCTGCAAAAGCCATGTGTGTGTTTGTCAATGTGTGGTGGGTTTTGCTTTTGTTATTGTATGACATATAATTATAACAGTAATTGCAATGCACACATCAGGTATGTGTATGCCACATACAGATATGTACCTGTGACCTTCAATAGTTCCTATGTGTGAAGCCCACCTCATATGAATACAGTTGTTACCTGTACCAGCATGTCCTGCAGATTCCCGGACTGTATGCCACACATGTATTTTGTTGACAATGCAGGCTACTGCAGTGATCTGTGTCCGAGGCCAACTGGGTGACACACACTCATGAAAGCTGTGATATATTAATGTGGGTGAGGGTTCATGTCTGGAGTATATGTCACACATGTTATAACACAGCAAAGTCTGTGAGTAATGGACATCCAGTGTAGGTGTATGGCAACTGTTGCTGATATGCATAAAGGCACCTTCTTGCTTAGGCAATACACCAAGGGACTGCACAATATCTTTGGAAATGTGAATATCACAGGATAGACAAGAAAACACTTGTCCATATGTACACACCATTACCCGTTCTACATGATGGGTGCTGCCACCTACATGGTACTACTGGAATACTATGTTAAGTACATTCTGCTGACAAAGTTACAGTTGCGTTACAGTAATAGAGCATGGCTTGGACAACAGGTATCTATCTGTATGATACCCTTCTGGTGGTCATGTGTGTCATGTGCAGACTGCATTGTAGGCCACTGTAAATATTTCCAATCGTGGATGAACATATTGCTAGTATGTTGGCATGTACGTAAGACTGCTATATGCCAAACAGTATTCTTCCCAGGGATGTGTGGGGCTCAGTAAGAATGGCTACTGGTATAGTGTAGTACTGCAGGGATATCACTGACATTGGGTTTCCTACATCCGTGTATCAGTTGAGGATACACCATGTAATAGGTTCATAGGTTCATACTAGGCTATCTGCCCTAGGGCAGTTATAAGCCTAGCCAGACTGTGTTTGTCTTTCGCCACCCATTTTAAATGTATTTTTATATGGCCTTTTTTCAGGTTAGTATACTCAGCCTCTGTGTAACAGTGACACAGAAGTGAAACCCGGGGTAAACCTACAAACTCCCATCCACTCAGCAACAGTCCTTTTGCAGAGAGTCATTAAGGGACTCTGCCTAACCTGGACTGTTATTTTATTCCAGAGTGAAGGGAGCCTCTGGCTTATGAATCTGTCCCTCCAGCATGTCCTATTTATGTAAGTGCTGAGGTGCAAGTGTCACAAGCGCATAGCTCCATGGAAATTGGATTTTCTGAGGTGCAGCATGTCCATTAATTCCAGGTTGGACATGGTTCTATATGTCAGGCATCTGTTGGAGCCCTTTGATCCCCTTGGTGAGGTACTTTTGTGGACTTTCCAGTTGCTGCAGGTCAGGTCTCTGATAAGGTACACCACAAAAGGGGCATTGTACTCAATTATGGGCCTGATGAGGGATGACTGAAGAGGCACGATGACCTCCCGTGATCTAGCTGTGAATCCCTTCATGATTAGGTGGCTTATATAAACTGTCTGTGTAACCACTACAACCATGTGGTCGTCAAATGAGAGTTTGCTATCAACTTGGGTCTCCAGGTCCCTAATTATGTGTACAGTACTTAATGTCTTACCACCTATGTGTTAATTTGTGGGCACTTTGTTCTTGCCAAAGGGGATGACTATACACATTTTGGCATTTAGCTTGAGGCCATGGCTCTGGCACCAGTTGTCTGTTTCTATGAGGCCCTTTTGTAGGATGCTTCTGTTGGCTGGTGAGTTGATTATGGAGCCCAGTTTGCAGTCATCTGTGAACCTGCTCAGCCACAGTCCATCTGTGTTGGCCTGTACCTCTGACAAATATATACCAAACAAGAGAGGTCCCAGGACTGAACTCTGTGGGATGCCACTTGTAACCAGTTTTGAGTGTGACATGGCTCCAGCAATTCTGACAATGTGTGTTCTGTCCATGAGCCAGTTTGCAATCCATCTAGAGATATAGGGGTTTATAGTTATGCTGGTGAGCGTCTCTATAATGCCTGAGTGGGGTATTGTATTGAAGGCTTTTGCGAGGTCCAGGTAGGCTGTATTGAATGCCTTCCCCTCATCACTGGCCTTGGTGACTGTTTCAAAGACATTGACCAGATTTAAGAGGCAGGATGTGCCCTCAACAAAGCCAAACTAGATAGGATATAGTGTCTGTAGGTCCCCAATAGCTTTATTTATGAGGTCTATTGTGATCCTTTCCATAGCTTTGCAGACCAATCTAGTCAGGCATATGGGGTGATAGTTTCCAGGATACATTGAGGCACCACCTTTGTGGAGAGGGATCACTGTTGCTGTATGCCACTCCTTGGGTACATATCCTGTAGTAAGGCTGGGATTGAACAGTAGTTTTATGTTTGTGTTTAGTTCTTCTTGGAGTTCATGTAGGATGCAGCCTAGGACACTGTCTGCTCCCACTGATGCTGTGTTTTTGCTCTGGAGAGGGTGACTGAGCATCTCAGATATCAGGGGGGCATCACTCTGCTGGGATATATATTTGCCCTTGTGGTGGGGAGGGGGGTGAGATGTTTGTGCTGAACCTGTCAGCAATGATGTTGGCAATGTATGTGACTTAGGTGTATTCTTTGTCATTTAGGACAACTTCTGAGCATATCTGGGAATTCCCACACAGAATCATAACATAAGTAAAGAAAGCCTTGTGATTATCCTTAGTGTCTTGTGCAATATTTCTCTTGAAGCTGGCCTTAGACGGTTTTATGAGTGCCCGTAATGTTTTCAAAATACTGATCAGAGATGCCTTCCCTTTGTGGGATATTGCTCGATCATGTAGTAGCTTCCTCCTTCTATTGTTTTCTGTTATGTGGCTGGGGTCCACCAGAAAGGACGCCTGTCTTTGGAGGATTGGGTCATGGTTATATTTGGAATTGCATGATCTTTGCATTCCTGAAGGTGTTCATAGAATGCGTTTATAAAGGATTCAGCAGTGTGGGCTGTATTTTCCACAGGCCTGGCGGCTTTGAAGGATTCCACCTCTGTCTCGGTTTTGAGGTGTGTGGAATTTGCTTTATACAACTTTTTCACTGTGCTTTTCTGGGCATGGGCTGGGGTTGGTATGTGAATATACAGTGAGATTACTCTATGTTATGATTTTACCAGTGAGGGATACACTTCTGGTCTGGAGCATAGAGTCCCCATGTTGGTGATGATCACGTGCAGTATGTTTTCCCCTCTTGTGGGAGTGGTAACAAGTTGTTCCATAGCATTTGAGTTTATGAATTCTAGGAAACTTTGGCCTAGTGTGTTGTAGCTGCAGTAATGCTCCCAGTCTATGCGTGGGTAGATGAAGTTGCCCAATATAATGTTGTTTATAGACACCTTCATATTAACATGTGTTCTTCAGTAGGCCAAGTGGTTTTCCTGGGTTTATGAGGGTGGTCTGTAGCAGGCTATGAACTGGAAGGCAGTTTTACCCACTGTCAGTTGAATGTGGATAGTCTTTGATGCTTAATGCTGTGGCACCAACCTGGGGGTGTGGATATCCTTGACATCTATTGATACTCACCCTCCTTTCGTAGTTAGTTCCATGTTTTGGGGCTGTAAAGCATGGTATGATGTGTAACCTGGTAGTGCTAGGGTGCTCTTGGGAGCCAAGAACTAGGTTTCTGTTACTGCACAGATATCAACATTTTCCTTGCTGAGTAAAGTTTGGACTGCATGCATCTTGCGGTTTAGATGTCTGGCATTGAGTATCATTACTTCCAGTTTCTTATCCCCTGTGATATCTATGTAGGTGGGTTTGTGTTTTCAGCCTTACCACCAGAATGCAAAGATGTGCAGACATTACACTTTTGGAATTAACACTGGTGTATAACAAGCTACAATGACAATCATACTGTTAATGCATCAGGCATGCTGGGATATACCCACATTGATATCATTACACTGTACTGTAACCAACATGAAAATATTACTACAGTGCTATGTAGTCACCCTGTGCATCAGCACCATGCTATCCTGTTCCTGCATCAATGTTACAGATTGCAGGAGGTGGTACAGTTTCATCATATGCACAGGGTGTGTACTTGGTATGCCAGAGTCTGCCATTGACACATCCAATCAACATGTATGTGTGTGTGTGTGCTAGTGAGGGACAACAGTACAAAATGGGGCAATGTTGATGCGGTGTGTGTGTGTATGTGTTAGCCCTATGTGTTAGCATTATGCATTTGTGTATGCATGCACACAGTTCCACCACATGGCTGTCATATACGGGTGTTTGTGGACAGCCACAGACTGTACCTGCCAGGTCATACAGATCACTGTCTCTGGCCACGAACACGGTACCTGTGCTTGGCAGGGGTGCTATGGACAGTATCAGGTACTAAGCCAGACTGGGTACTGTCATCAGAAGCAGTTGGTTGATGACTGGACACATGTCCCTGCTGGGACTGTCCAGAGCCACGTGCACGTGGTCTTCTAGAACGGTCTGATGACAGCACAGACCCAGCATTGCTGGGGCTGGTACTGGCACTATGGGAGTGGCTGCGGGATTGTTGTCATCCGCGACGACTGCCAGCTGATGATGTTGCTGGCATATGTCCACGTCGATGCCTCAACCGTCCTGCATTGCCCTGGCTCATGGACATGTAGTTGTGGAACAGATCTAATGTGTCCCCCCAATGTCTGTCAATGACCTCACCGACAGTACGGATGGCAGCCGCAACGTCACGCATAGTGTCATTCATAGCAGTGTGATGTGCTCTAAGCTCTCTCAGACCCTGTCTGGTGTACCATTCCATATGTGCCTGTGCCTGCATTACAGCCTGGAACATAGCTGAGGTTGAAAGACCTCTGTGGGCATGTCTGACAGGGGCAGTACGACCATGGATGCTCCCACGAGAACCCCTGGACATCTGCCTGTGTGGTACCATGTCAGGACTCTGACCATGGCTGCTGTGAGGGGATGCATGTGCCACTGATACCACATTACCCTGGTCAATGCCCACTGCATGCTGTCCCTCAGCTAAGGACATTGGTGACAATGGATGTATCGTCAGGATGACTGTGCACATTAATAGGGTTGACTGCTGTTTATTGTCGATTGGATGACCAACAACAGACCCTGCCACACCTCCCTGTGCCATTACACATGTATCATCATTATCACTATCCCCAGCAGTGGCTTCAGGTTCCCTGCTTCATGCCAACAGAGCAACACCAGAACCTGTGAGAGGAAGACAGGAAACACAGTTTACAATGTGCACACAATGTTACCACAGATGCACACGGGCACATGCACACATGCACACATGCACACATGGGCACATGCACACATGGGCACATGCACACATGCACACATGGGCACATGCACACATGCACACATGCGCACATGCACACATGCACATGGGCACACATGCACACTCCTCAGTACAGCAGATACAAACACACACACACCTGCAATCCAACACATACACAATACTGTTTGAGGGTATTATAACTATTGATATTATTATTAGTATTAATAGTATTGTTATTGCACACTCACCAGCATGGATTGGCTGCCTTGCTGTTACTCCAGAGGGACCTGCACAAATAAGAGAGTTATTGTCAGTGTCCACAACTGTCCCATTGATACTGTGAGTATGATACAGTACAGTAGTACAACAGTTGGCTTTCACAGGTGTACTGATGATATTCAGAATATCAATCTTGCACAAGAATAGGCAGGATAACAGCTACACACATAGTACACATCTCACACATGCATGAACTACCTGTGCAGAGAACAGTCAACTACAGATATGGCATGTTACCTGCTCACTCCATGTCCACATGCTGGGTGGTTCCAGCCTCCATCATGACACATGTCTGTGGATGTTGTTGTTGTTGGCCTGGAGCCACAACACTTAGGAGGAGCTCCTCCACTCTGGTGAGGGGGGGTTGGATAGGTGCCCCACCACCTGTGGCAAGCTGTTGTCTGTGGATATCAGATGCATGCTGATGGACATTTCTAATTAAATCACTGCAGTGATGGCGTACCTGCTCATATGTCCGGTTATGCACGCCTATGTCATTTACCCGACGGACAAGGTCTTGCCACAGTGCAGCCATCTCCTGCTGGTTCTGGCTGGTCCTGGAAAACAGTGTGGAAAAATCCCGCACCAGGCTCTGGTGTATCTCCTCATCATCTGCAGCTGAATAACAGGGGTTGCGCTGATGCACCATCACCCTGGAAGGAAAAGAAAAATATGTGAGCAAGTAATATGGCACACGTAATACTCTACTGTACTGATATCACTGAACTGCCATATATAGCATCTGTCTGTCTGTCAGGGGATACACATGTAAATTACCACATATCACTGCTCAGCCAACAACTGTGTGACAGTGCCTGGCACACTCCATACAACAAACTAGTATACACCAGCACTTGGCACACTGTTTGAGGTACAATGCACAACCTCACACTGGGGGTATGTATCACGCTAATGGATGGAGAATATTGTCATCCCATGCAATGCATGCAATGCACATTTACAGTTCCACTGTTAATCCACCCTAGTCTTTGCTGCCTACCTACACCGCAGTCGTACACAGGGAACTACAACACAACATATAGCAATGTAGTATGTTTGTATCCCAATAACTGACACATCCTTCTCTGGCCTCACACCAAGGACACAAACTACCATGGCAGACACAAAGTCATGCTGAGCAATAACACCATTACAGACCTTGCACACAGTCAGTGTCACACTCATTCCAACTCACATAGTTGGTATTGCAATGAGTACATGTGTGTGTGCATTGTGTCATAGGTAGGTACTATGCTATTGGCCCTGGGCCTATGGCAGCATAGCCTTATGCTACCCTGCCCCTTGGGACACATGTAATGTGATTGCACTTGCTCCTGTCAAACAGTTACATAAAGGTGACTCATATGGCATAGTACCTATCTCCATAACATTCATCAGGGGTATGTCTGACATCTACTAATAAGGAGCCTTGCTTGTTAATGCTGGGTGGTTTAGTCCAGGGTATGGCTTATTTGTGGAAAGGAACCTGTACCTCCAGCATGTGCTCTTTACGGTGGTGACAAGGATGAGGGCCATAGGTCATTTAGGCTGGACAGATTGTGAGGTGTTACCATGGCGGTTGGACAACTGGTATGGGTGTGACATAACTCGGTATATCCAGCAGTGGTAACCTCTGTGTAGGTCATATGAAAGGCACTCTATCTGTGGTTTTGTCAGTCACTCTGCATAGGGAATGTGTCTGAGGGCATTATCACTCTTTGTTAGGTATGTCTGTGGCCTTTTCCTTGCTGTAGTTGTCATGGTAGGTACATACCATGTAGGACATTGTGAGGTGTAGAGGGGTACACTGACCTACGTTTTCCTAGCTGACACACCATTTGTGATGACACGTACCATGTACAGGGATTACAAGATTAGTGTGCCACTGTGAATATCAAAGGGGAGGCTATTGTACACTTGTTTCCCATGTTCCCTTCTGACACCTCCAGTAGTAGGCAGGCAACCACCTATGTGGTAGTTAGTGGTTAAAGTGTTTTGGAATGGGGTATGGTACTCCAGTATCCACACTGGTGTTCAGTCCATGCCTTCGTCACCAGGCACCTGTTGCAGTACATCTGCCCCCATGTGCCTCTCTCACTCTCTATATATCTATATATATATATATATATATATATATATATATATATAGATAGATAGATATATTCATATACATACATATCTATAGACATTCATATCTGTCTGTATATGTGTATATCTATATATATCTATATATGTATGTGTCTATTACATCTATATGTATATACATATTCTATCTATCTATCTATCTATCTATCTATCTATCTATCTATCTATCTACATCTCTATCTATGTATATATATATATATATATATATATATATATATATATATATATATATATATATATATATATATATATATATATATATATATATATATACATACACATACACACACTAACATACTTCTAAACATCCATTGCTGTACAACCTACATTGCACACTACATTGTACATTGTACTACAACCTACAGTGATATGTGCACATAGCAACCTTCAACTACATATGTATGTCCAGCCTTCACTAACAGTTGCAGTATGTCCCTTGCCCTATGCACATCTTCATATACATATAAATACAGACTGCTAACACATATGGAGGGTTCACAGTATGTAGATTATTAGATTATGTAGTTTACATTACCTTTGTTTCTGACAGCTTTTTTGGATGGCTGGCTTGCTGGCTGGCTGGCTGGCTGGCTGGCTGGCTTGATGGCTTTTTTTATTTATTGATTTTATTTTTTTGGTCTCTCTCTCTCTCTCTCTCTCTCTCTCTCTCTCCCTCCAGTGGCTGCAATGATATTATTGCATGTGTGGACTGGCAGTACAGGCTGCTTTTGTAGGTATCTGCACATGTGAATGTGATGGCCTCTGCACCAATTGTTGGCCAGCATTTACTAATTGCATGCAGCCTGCTGTGTGGTAATTGCAGTTCTCACTGTGATTTCAGGACAGTGCTATAAAATGTTAGGTTAGGTAGGCATAGGCCTTTCAGTTTAGCAAGGTGGGGACCATGCTGGTTTGCTGTGGACACTGTTGTGTCAGTCAAAAGGTTGGTATGTCTCTCATATCTAAGGCTGTGTTGTAGCCACTAAAATGCATGTTGTACTGAAACCTGACTGTTGCCTCTTGCAGTTCATTCTTCTCAGTGTGTATGTTAACTCACACCTAATAATGCTAACACTGTTTACATGGGAGTATGTACTTTCCTGTGGGATTTGTGGATTAACTGATATACAACAGTAGCTCTTGCAATGTGTTGCTATGGCTTCACTATTTTGCCATTACATTCACTCCTTGAAGGCCTGATATTTGTCTTTACTGGAATGTGTTGCTATGGCTTTCCTATTTTCCATTTACATTCACTCCTTGTAATGCATGATATATTTCTTTCAGCAGCAATTTCTTTTATGTTTGATGTGGTTTGGTGAGACTGCATGCAGTCTGGTGAGGCTAGGGTCTGGGGTTTGACACTTACAAGGGTATCTTATTTTGCTGCTGAGCGGTAGTAGGGCCTTGTACTTTGTACTAACAGTTATGAATATCAGGCACATGCAGTGTTTGTAAACTGCTATACTGCCCTTAGTTTGTTAGATGGCTACATCCTTTGATATTTCTGGGTTGTACTCCTACATGAGGGTGTGCTTGTGGAAGCAATTCTACAGCTATTTGCAGAGTGTGTAACAGCAGACAGGCTGATATGCCTGTGTGTTTCTGACACTTGCAGGCCTCAGATATTCTCAGGCATATATTTGAGCAGCCTCAGGAAACAGTACATATCAGTGGGATACACCTGTGATATATTTCAGATATTCTGCAGTTGTGACTGTGGGGTATTTTGAGCATATGTATTACTACACCATTTCTGACATGCAAGTAGTGTGTACTTTAACTTATTGACGGTCACCATTACATGGGATTCCCCACCTTTCTGCCTACTGTTAGTACATTTTGCAGGGAGTCAGTGGGGCACAGGTAACATTTTTTGACAAATGAAGGACATCCCTGTAAATCAGTCACAGTTGGGATGTCTGGCCTCATACCTATTCAAATATGGTGGTGTTTATCCTGCTCTGATACCATGTGTGGTTTGTAAGGTGCTACTCTAACATTATTACCTCCTAGCATGGCTGTTTCTCTTATTACACTATTGTAATGCAATTCCACAAGAACTGCCAGTAAAGATACAGGAAACAAGCTGTGTGTAATGGCCTTCCTATATTCCCTTTACATTCAGTCCTTCTATGTCATGATATATTGCTTTCAGCACCAAGTTCTTGTATATCAGTTATGGTTTAGTGGTAAGTCATGCAGACTAGTATTTCCAAGGTCCTGTGTTCGAAACTGACAGGGGAATTTTATTTTGCTGATGAGCAGACTACTGGCCTTGTCATACAGAGTAACTAAGGCACTTTTAAGCAGTTGTAAGCGGGTTTGCGCTGGTTTGCACGATGCTCACGCTTTGCTATGCTTATCTATGCTTATCTACGCTTAGCTAAACACACACCCGCTGACTACTGCTTAAAAATGCTTACTCTCGCTAACACCTGCGCTAATTTCTTTTAAAGAAAAGAAAATGGGGAGATAGGAAAGTGGTGAAAAAGGGGGCACAAAGAGGGTAGGACAGTAGGAAAACAAGCTCAGGATGTGCAGGAAGGATGTAGGGAAGGCCCATAGCTGCCCATTTCTTTACCAGCAACAGCTGTGCATATGTGTGAAATTTGGTGTGAAGTTTGAAACCTTCCACCCCTGAGAGAGGGGTGAGGACAACAAAATATGTTGTACAGCCAATGTTAATTATCAGTTGACATGTCCAGCAGACATGTCTGCAAAATGGGCAGCTATGTATGGGGCGTAATTTTTTTGTGGGAACAGAGTGCCCTTTTTTAATTTTTTTTCAGGTGAGAGTGGAATGTGAGGTACAGGAAGTAGGTATATGTGGGGAGGTAGGTTGGGGAGGTTAACAGACAAGACAAACAAGACACATACAGGGATGGAGTACGACACATGTTGGGGGTAAACACAATTGACGGGGATGGATGTTTGGATATCGCAAGCCCATGAGCCCACAGATGGCAACAGTGGAACTGACATCCCCACCCATGGGCAATTACCACTGTGCCTTCACTGCCCAGGAAGGGGCTGTGCTGGGGGCTATATAGGATGGGCAGGCACACCCGTGAGTTGCCCCACCCTCGGCTCGAGCTGGCGTGGGGGATCCAGCACAGCATGTCTGATCTCTCTACGCACCACAGACCGGACACTTTGGAGGGTGAGTGGACATTCTCCTTCGGCCACGCTTGCAGAGGGGGCACGAGCACCATCCCCTGCAGCGTTTCCACCCAAAGGGGGCACAGGGCCACCGGACGAGGTTCCGGCCTGGGCGCTGGTGCCAGGTGCACTCGCCAGCTGAGATGGGAGAGGTGGGTCCGCTGGAACCCGCCTTCCCTGTTGTCCTATGTTTAGCAGTATTTTATGACATTTTGGTTTAGTAACAAACAACACCATTCAAATTTCAATTCAAAATAATTCAAAATTAGTTGTAACAGCATGCATCAGTATTCTCATTAACCAAACACCCATGAATTCCAAACATTGAACAGCAAGCATAACACATGCATATTTAGAACAACAGTACACAATCCAACAGCATGCATGGTTGACTGATGGCAACAGGCCATCAGGTTTGGATATGTGAACAGGGCACATGCATCAACGTACATGCAGATATGTATAAACCAACAGGACAAATGTCCAAATGTACATGCAGATATGTATAAACCAACAGGACAAATGTCCATGGGAATCAGTTGTGTATACACATACCCAGTTTGGTGTGGAATGGCATCATTTGTGAAAATGGGGTAGGGTAAAGAAATATTACATTAACAGCTTAAACTACATATACATATGCTGTACATTCCTAGTAGCTGCAGATATATATCCCCTACATGTCTTTGTACACTTTCCTATATGCAACCTTAGGAATGTTGGTGATGGGAATGTTACTGCTACATTAATATACATTCCATTTTTATTCATGCATGTTCATATCTGGCTGTGGTCAGGTACAGCATCCTGCTACATTTGATTTATATGGCTCTAGACAACTGTGGATGTTCAGTATTTCATACAACCATACTATCTCCATATTGCAAGGGTACAGCACCATATCCAAATTGTGGGACACACACATTCCAGGCTCAGTACTTTATTACACCCATTTCACTCTTTGGTTGTAGCTGTCTCATTCATTTCATTATGTACTGACTGCAGTATAACTTTATTCCAGACTTATTACAGCTTTCTTGGTCGATTCATACCCTCTTTCTCACACTCTCACTTGTTTTATTTTTACAATTCAATTCAATGTAATTCAATTCAAGATGGTACTTAATTCTAGGCACTTATTTCATATGGCAGATTTTAAAAGGGGATGTATTTGACACGTTTATCCTTTGTAGATTGATTACCAGTCATTTTTAGGGTGAAGCAGTTATCTGATATTACAATACAGGTGGAAACTCTATTTCAGACTTGTTTAATGTTTATTTCTGGATTACAGGCTGCATCACTTATCTAATCTTACAGTACTAGCAGAATCTTTCTTCTAGGCTTATTTGAACTTTATTAATATGTAACAACACTGAACTCTTTTACAAGCTGTCTCACTTATATTCTCTAACAATTCCAGCAGAATAATTACTAACCTGCCCAGGCTCAGCGAGCATAGGCTCGCTGATTCATGGAACAGACACCTGCAACTATAATATAAATGAAGTAATATTGGAACATACATCTCCATAATATAGGCTAGGATAATTTCTTACATACTTAATTACATGGATACTTACTCAGTAGTGGGGCGTTGGGCATTTGGCGGGCCTCCTGGATCCAACGGTTCAGTTGGTCCTGCTTATGTCTCTTCAGGTCCGCATGGTGGTGATGGACCTGTTCACCAGTCCTTGGTATGCCTATGGTACTGGTGAGATCATGTGCCAACCGGTTCCACGCCTCTGCCTTGTATGCACCCCAGTGGACCTGGCCCTGCATGAGTTGAGCCTCATGATCGTGGACTAGGAGCCAAACCATATATTTGGACTCCTCAACACCCCACCACTGTGCTCTAAAGCGACTTACCTCTCCTGCACCTGCCATCCTGACTGCAAATGGGTACCACAATCAGTTATGCTGTGTATTCCTGCCTATGGGGCTTATATATGACCGTTTTTCCGCACTTATATGTGATTGACCATTTTGGATATTTATCAGCTTAAGAAAACCTGCTTTGTCATGCTTCTATGTCCATTCATTCCTATATATATGCTAATACTGCATTTCTCAATACAGCTGTCATGGCTTAGTGGTTCAGTACTTTGACTATGGTGCACAGTATCCTGGGTTCAAACCTGGGCTGTCTAGACAGGCTGGGAGGTGTGTCTATGTAAAGGCGGCTTTGATACAGCTTGCTCAACGTCGCCCGCTGGTAAGCCGGTTTGAGAGCTGCACAACTCCGCACAAATGGCTTACGCTGGGTAACGCGTTATTTAGCTATGAGCACTCATATTACACTGGGTGCAGTGCTGCTGAACTATGGGCACTCATTATAAGCATGGTAAAGCGCTGCTCAACTCCGGGCACTCATATTATACCTGTTAAACCACTGCTCACCTGTGGGCACTCATATTAAGCTTGTTAAAGCACTGCTCACCTATGGGCACTCATATTATGCTTGTTAAAGCACTGCTCACCTACAGGCACCCATATTCAGCTTGCTAAAGCCTTGCTAAGCTATGGGTAATTCTGATCCTTTTTTATATTTTATTATGTCAGATTTCTTCAAAAATACATGGCCCATTTCATTACATTTTACTTAAATTATAGTTTTATATATATATATATATATATATATATATATATATATATATATATATATATATATATATATATATATATATATATATGTCAGGGGATTGTTTCATGCTTATTTAAATAAAAATGGAAAATGATGTTGTGGGGGCTCGAACTGTGACTACCGCCTCTTTGGCCAACATCTCTACCGCTACGCTATTGCTACTTGGCTTAATTTGCATATTTAGATCTTATATGCTTTTCAATGACTGCTAACTGTGACTGAGCAGAGAGCATACCCATGCAAATGAGCGCAACTACGGGCAAACATTTTGGAAATAAAAAAAAAAATTTAAACTGCTATTTTTACGTTTTACTTTACAGTTGGGTTTATAGTCTGTGGGGGCATGTGTGGTGTTGTGTTCCTTGACATTTCCGCAGACTCACTCGTGGGTGTTTACTTTCAGGACTCTGACTCTTCTGGGGGCGTGTCCCTTTGCAGAACTCGGCATTCGGACACACCCCCTACTGTCCTACATGGATCGTGTTAGCCTAGGGTGTGATTCAGCATGCCCTCATGCATATGGATGGCATGCTGACGTCATACCGTTAGACTGCAGCCTCCGTGTAAGACATATTAACTCTTACAAGGAGGTTTCATGAATCTTGCCCAAAGTTATGATGTTGCTCATAATTTGTTAGCAAATTCAAAAAAGCACAAAAGTAGCCACTGGATTTACAAAGATCAGTTATATTCCAATTCCAAAAAAAGAGCAATGCTAAAGAGTGTTCAAATTATCTAACAACAGTACTTTATTCACATTCTGGCAAGGTATTGCTCGATGTCCTGCAATCTAGACTCCAGAAATATACTGGTTAAGAGCTGATGGATATTCCAACTAATTTCAGAAGGGGCAGCTCAAATTGATAAGTCCAGCAGGATAGCAGAGAAAGCAAGGGAGCTTGAGACAAATACATGCACCAACTTTATTAATTATTCTTGTCTTTTGACTGTATGGATCATAATAAACTCTGGCATTTTCCTAGAGAGATGGGAACTTTGGCAACCTTATTTGTCTCCTGAGGAATCATTATACAGACAAAGAAGCAACAGTTAGAATAAAATGAGGAATAACAGGTTCGGGGTTGGAAAAGAAGTACACCAAGGCTGTAGATCGTCTCCTTCCTTGGTTTACTTATATGCTGAAGATATTATGGAAAATGCAGGGTTAGATGAATCCGATGCTGGAATCAAAGTTGCTGGGAGAAATATTTACAACTTTAGATATGCAGATAATACCACTCTGTTGTCTGATAGTGAGGAGTTGAAAAGAATCTTTAAGAAGAGGGAAGTGTAAGATACAAACGCTAGCTTGCACTTAATATAAAAATGAAATATCATGTTATCTAGCCTATCAAATATTTGTAAATAAATGGGGATGAAGTGGAAATAGGGACAGATTTTATTTCCTGTGTTCAAATGTTTCTGTAGATGATGACTGTAGACACAAAATTAAACAGTGCTTTATTCCTGGATTAAAGCTATAGAAAATTTGGATAGGTATTGAAGAACAAAGATTTCACATCACAACGAAGGTCCATGTAGTCAAAACAATAGTTTTTATAGGAATAACACATGATTGTAAGAGATGAAATATACATAAGGCTATGTGTTATAAACATTAATGCTTTTTAACTGCTGGTAGAAAAAACACATTTTAGAATTGTTTGTACTAACAGCTTCTCAAATCAGCCACTTACTCAAGGAATTAGATCAAGACTATTCACTACAAGGTCTAAAGTTTGATGCTTTGGCCACATATTGTGAAGAAAGGGTGCATTGGTGAAGATGCTTATACTGAGAAAGGTGAAAAAAGGAACAGCAGATAATAAGATGTCCAGATGTCATTGCTAAATATGAATTTGCAATGATTGAAAAAAATGTACACATATATACATATATATATATATATATATATATATATATATATGTAAAAAAAATGTTGTCACATGCCCATAGGACCTTGTTTGATAACTGCACTACCAGCATCCATTCTGCCCAATAGTTCAGGAGATGGCCATTCTCAAGATGATGACCGAGAGCTCTACATCACATTCATTCCAAAGCAGGAATCCTTGTCAGCCCTTCTGTTCTTTGATGAGACTACAGTGGCTGATGGCAGCCTACCCTCTTCTGAGTGGGAGCACCTCTCCCTCTCTGTGGCTTCTCTGAGCTTACTACTGAAGTCTCCTTTGATTTCTTTTTCTAGAGCTAAGCCTCATGACAATACGGGATTGGCTGGCTCTAATGCCACTGGGTAACAACTAATGCTCCTAGTAGGTATCTCTCTTGAAGAGGAATAGGGCTGTTTTCTTCCTCCTGGCAAACAGTGGTAACTTCCTTTCTCCCAGACCAAGGTCTACAGGCACAGGGTCTATTACTTGAGCTCATCTCATCTGTTTTATAGTTTGGACATTATCCTTCTATGTTATGACATCAGAAATTAAACAAATCTGTTATTGACAGACAAGGCTGGTATGCTAAAGCCCTTTAAATCGGGAAGACTGCTCCTTAACAAAATGACTAAACAACATCATACCTTCTTATTCTAAGTTTCTGGGTTCAAAAGGAAGAAATAAACTGAGCTGAACATTTATCTGTGAGAAAAATTAGACATGAGTTTCTGATTCAGAAGAAGACAGCATAAACAGTTTGTAACAGATATGATAGCACACCTTGATCTAGGTCATCCATGGATCCAAGTGAGTAATGATGCGTTCCAGTTGAGAGAAGCCATGTACCTTATACTTATGCATAGCTACAACAAATGTGCATGAGAATGCTGCATTAATGTCTGTATTATCAAGACTATGGCTAAATAATCTTATCATATCTGAAGATGGTCTGTGGTGTAAAAGTCAGGAATTCAGAGGATTTTCTTAACAGGGTATACCAGCTGAGCCAAAAAGGTCAATTTTCAGTGGTGTCAAGAAGAGAAAGTTCCTACAGATAGCAGTTAAAAATATACAGAAATAGTAATAAAATGACTGAAAAGGAGACAAAGAAGAAGAAGACAAAGTTATATATATTTAAATAAAGTAATAAATACGTTTGCATGAGAAGTTATAGAAAAGTAGATACTCTTGTGAAATTTGTGTTAGCATATTCATATGTGTGTAAGCTATAAGTCCCTCATCTTATGCAGCCAGCTGGTAGAATAGTTTATTATGATTAGAATTAATACAATGTAAGAAGTATTGAAAATGTTTTCATATCAGCAGAAAATAGGCTTGAGATATGAGAGTTAGGGGGTTTATAATATAGCCTTGCAAGGACATTGTTTATTGTTAGTTAAGCATGGCTTTAAAAGTTGTGTAAAAGTGTATGTGTTTATTTCAGCCAACATTCTTGCTGGTATAAATTCCCATACTTTATTTATACAAACTTGGTATAAAGATTCAGCATAATACTTGCAAGATTTGTTTTTTATTTTTATTGACATATTTTTAGTTGCAAACATTATACATCTTGTATAATCTATCCAGTCATTGTCAAACACTGTATAGCTCATTCAAATCCTGCCTTAGTTTTAACCTTACTTTTCCTACAAAATGTTATTCCGCATGTTTTTCCCACAATTTCCATTTTTCTGTGTAATTTGCTCCTACCCTTTTCTAAAGATCCCATTTCCAGCTGTTTGATCTCTACTTTCAGTACCTCTAGTACAATTGGTTTAGACTTTGATTTCCATTTTCTAGTAATTACTTTTTAGCGGCCACCATCATTAGACTCAGCAAGGCCTTACTATGTCTAGACAATTCCAATTCTGTCTCTAAGCTCAAAAAATTTCCTTAGTTATACCAATTTGCTTACCTAGTATTTCTGATACAGTAGTCTGCAGGCAATTTTTAAATTCTGACAACTAATTACACTCCCAAAATATATCTTCTGATTGCCTTTTTCTTCCACATAACACCTACAACATCTGCTATCTGCCTGAGAAAAACTTGTTTGGAGTCTACCTGGAGTATAAAAATACCTATTTAAACATTTCCAAGCAAAGATCCTAAATCTTGTAGACTGTTTTGCATATTTGGGAGGCATACATATATCCACCCATTGTTTCTTTGTGAATTGCTTATCCAGTCTCTCTTGTCAATCCTTTCTAACCTACTCTGTTGATTCTTACAGTTATCATGAAATATTTTCTATGCTCTCCTAATTATATCTTTTTTTTCACAGCAGACTATATCCTAGATTTTACTAAAAACTCTACCACTGCTGGTCTTTTGCTTAGGATCCACCTGTTTCTTTCTCTTTGCCTATAATCCAGTATCAAACCTTGATAAAATGCAATCTGTACCCTGCAGTCCAAATACATTCTTGTTCACTTCCCATTCTAGTACCATTACTCCAGTCAGAAAGAAAGTTAAAAACAACATTTAAGACAAATTATGAACAAAATAAGAAACAAAGTTAAGTGCTTTCATCCCTCAACTTTTTAAAGGGGACTTCATCAAAACTTTATACAAATTCCTTAATCCAATTTAAATAATCTTGCTCACTTCAAGCAATTAAAGTCTTAAAGATACAGTGGTAATAGAAAAGAATACATGTTATACAACTAATCAATCCCTTTTTGCATGAGTAAATACCTTAGTAAAAGCACATATATTAATGTATTGAATAAAATCAATGTGTGCATTTAAAAAGTAAAACTATGTGTGTGTGTATATATATATATATATATATATATATATATATATATATATATATATATATATATCTATATATATATATATATATATATATATATATATATATATATATATATATATATATATATATATATATATATATATATATATATCTATATGGGATCCATACAGATCCCTGAATGCACTTTCCACCGAAACAGAAATCACCAAGCATACTTAACCGAAAGTGCTGTTCACCTAAGCAGCACTTTCGGATAAGTATGCTCATTGTGCCGGTCGTACTATGGTGTTGATAAGGGAAAATTCCCTTTTCCCCACTGTAGTGCGACCACAGAGTGAGAATATTAAAGTAGGGGGGTGTGGGGGGGCACAGTGGGGCTTGCACCCCTACATAGATGTAGGTTTAATGTTGTTTTTTTAAACATACTTTACCGTAAGTGCTTTTTCGGTGAAAGCACTTTCAGTAAAGTATGTTTGGTGATAATGGATTTGGACTTTTGATCTTTCGATCAAAAGTCCTAGATCCATATATATATATATATATATATATATATATATATATATATATATATGTTATGAAAATCTATAAATTTGAATTGTAATACAAATGTAATATGCTTAAAAGCCCTGTAGGTAAAATCAAGGATGTAGTCAGGCATACTCTTTGTATGCTACTGAGTGTAATTTTATCTGAGCATCACATCACCATGGCTTTTTTCCTGATCATATTATGTATACAACTGTCTAAATGAATGCCTACAACAACAGTGCAATGTTGATAATCTAAAAACAATATATTTAAGAGTTTTAGGGAAAACAACTGAAAATGTTACATTTATGAAGTGCTTGGGGGCAGCCTTTTGAGAGATGTGTGCCCATTTTTAAATGATAGTTGTTGTTTTTAACTTTCGTTGTTACTGAATTTTTATCATAGCCTTAGTGGAGTTTTGGTTTATTTTACTTTTTCTGGTCCCCTGTGTGAGTACTTGGTATTTCCCACAAGTACATTCCTTTCTATTTACCTCAACTGCACAATTTGTTTGCATTACTTATTGAGTTTAATGCTAATGGCTGCAAAGAAGAGAGAGAGAAAAAAAAACAATTACTAGAAAAATGGAACTTAGCGTACAAACCAACTATAACTGAAGAACTGAATTTTGTTAAAGAGATATAAGAACTGGAAGTTGAATTTTTAGGTAAAGGGAATGAGAACATTATCATATAAATAAATGGAATGTGTGGAAACAATAAGTGCAGAATAATAATCAGAAGGAGGAGTAAGGTTTAAGGGAAGGTAGGAATTAAGCAATTTATGTAATGTTGGAGTGAATGACAGTTATAAAGAAAGAAAACATATATATAATGTATAATTGTTAGAAAAATGTGTATTTGAATATATGAGAAATGCTAGTTTAAAAGCAAAGTAGTATATAATGCATTTTATTCTATTAATCATATAATAGTAAGGATTAATTCATGTGTAAATGTAAGTAGTTTTGAAACTGCAGTGTGGCTTGAAGCAAAGCTGATCTTTGACCCTGGCAGAATGCTAGCTTAGCAAGTTTTAATGTTTATGCTTTTCACAAGTGATTATCTGCTGGGTCAGGAAATTAAATGTGTGAAATAATGAAATCTTCTGCTCTTTCCTGTTGGAATGATTTGGCCTTGTATATGTGTTACTGAGATAGCACGCAGCTGTGTGAGAAAGTGTAACAGAGAACAAAGACGTGTATTAAAAGACTGAAGCTGCTATTGTATTCGAACTGATGTGAAACCTTGAAGAAGTAACTTTACAGAAAGACATTATGTCTGACCAGCTGGATAGCAAGGCTGTATTGTATCTAGAGGAAAAGTTTTTTTAAATATACAGCATCAACAGCTTTATGAATAGAGGACTGTAAGCTAAAGTGATGTAGATGCCCTGTGACATATCACGTCAGTAAGGTGGGCATAGCTTAAATGTTAAACCTATATAAAATTGTGTGCTTCCTGTTTCATGTCAGACAAAATTCTGTACTTGTATGTTTTTTGCCTCCTGGTGTACACTAGTAAACTTTTTAACCTGAACCTCCTGTGTATTGAAATCTTATTTTATTTAACAGTTTGGTCCTTCGAGCCGGAATTCCCTTGGTAAGCCGCAGATCAGAGCGTATCGGTGGTCGAATACTGCACAGGAGAAGTTACCGAAATGGTTCTTCTTGAGTGAAAAGACCTCCGACTGAATTGTCGTTTAAAGAGGCTGACCACTTTCTGATCTGTGGCCGAAAAGCGGAAGTTGAACTTTCTCAATACCGGAGGCTCAGGTAGGAAGAATTTGCCTTTTTTTCTGTTTTAGATCAGGGACTAGGTTACAGTATATTGTTGTCAAGATTTGTTTTGCAGATCAGGGACAAAAGGAAGTACTGTATATTTCGTCATAGATCAGGGTAACAGAATAAGGTAGGCAGTTATTCTAGATAAACTGTGAACAGGAACTGAGAACTTGATATCACATGATAAAAGGTTACGTAACATTTTCTTTGACATGGGTAATCAGTGCACTAAAACATCGCGAGATCCGCCCCTAACCGAAGACGCAAAATACATGCAATTGCAATGTTCTGATAACGTTAGGTATTATACGAAATGGGTTAATAAATATGAATTTGATGGTAAACTAGATAAAACTTCACTAGTTAAACTCCTTAAGCAGCTTAAATCTGATGCGGAAGGTCAGGCAAAAAAGCAACGCCGATTAGGCATTCCTCAGGCACACAGGTGGATTGAGGAAGCAAATCGTAGAGAGCAGAAGCTGAAAAATTCAAAAACATTATTTCTAGACAAAGAGGATAATAACTTGGTAATAGCGACAGCTCCCCCTCCTCCTCCCTTGCCCCTCCCTTACCCTTTTCAG
Source organism: Protopterus annectens (assembly GCF_019279795.1). Classification (NCBI taxonomy): domain Eukaryota; kingdom Metazoa; phylum Chordata; order Ceratodontiformes; family Protopteridae; genus Protopterus; species Protopterus annectens. The sequence goes on along the minus strand of NC_056743.1, from coordinate 1,648,710,669 downwards.
GATATGAAGCGAGTGGACAGGCTGGTCCGCCTCCGTGTTATCCTGAAGTTTCAACAAGACCACAACCATTTGTTAGAGATCCTATTGAAACTAGGTCCCGAACACGTAAAACACATAGGGACACAGAATCATACCAAATAGAGAGAAATCTACAGGATGAGAGTGAGGAAGAAATATGCCCACTTATAGAAGTTCCAAATCCTCAGGCAGGACAGGAAGGGCAGGACCCAACACTCTTAGTATATAGACCATGGACACCGGAAGATATCTGGAAGGCTACTGAGGGAATCCCCCATCCGAAAGTTAATTTTACGAAATTTTTAGAAGATTTACAAGGCATGAGATTGAGTTACCACTTGAATGGGGAAGAAGTAGAAAAAGTAGTAAGACAAATTATAGGTCCAGATTGGCACATGATTTGCGGCAACTGGAATCCTCGTAATGCAGAATTTAAACCACTCCCACATAGTGACGCAGAGTTAGACAACAGAGTGAAAGGTCTGACAGACTGAATCTCTGAGAAATGGAAACCTAGAGCAGACTGGACTTGCATTAATCAATGCATACAACAGGAAAATGAGACAATAGATGGGTACTATGCTAGATTATTAGAATGTTTTAATAATCATAGCGGTATGTCGGTTCCTGAGAACCAAACAAATGATTCCCCTTATGAACAACAATTAAAAAATGCATTTTTGAAAGGTTGCATTGCACCTATTAGTAGCTTCATTACGAAGCATATGATAGACCATCGAACAGGGAGGCTACAAGCCTTACTTGAATATGCTAGACATGCTGAAAGACATTTTAATAGTAAAAAGAAAAAGAAGGTGCAAGTCTTCACTGCTGAAGACGGAGCTGAAGTATTTGTATTACAGTCAGGTAAAAAGGGCAAGAAGAATGCCCAGGGGAACAAACAGTCTGACAAACGATCAGAAGATTTTGAAGAAAGAAAAAAGAGAGGTGAATGCTTCAAGTGTGGGAAAAAGGGACATCTAGCAAGGGATTGTAGGCAAAACAAAAAGGTAATTACAGAAGATAAAGGAGATGAGGACTGACTATATGATAGTGAAGATAAGTCAGAAATCATCAGGAAAAGTTAATAAACAAAAAAGAAATGTAAATGTGATAGAAGGAGTAGAGGAAGTGCAAGTAGATATGGAGAATGAAGAAAGTGAAATTTTGGACTTAGCATTATTGAGTTTAGAGCTCTACTTAGCAGATACGAAAGCGGAAGTTACACTTCTGGTGGAGTGAAGGGAAGTCAAATTCCTGTGTGACTTAGGAGCATCAAGGACTTTGATACACCCCTCCAAGTTACCAGAACATTCAGAATCACCTGATTATATACTAGTAAAAGCCACAAATGGACAGCTATACAGGGAACCACTTTCCCATGATATAGCAATAACTGACCCTGTTTCAGGTATGACCCAGAGAAGTAAAATTGTTGTTTCTGCAAAGTGTCCAGTAAACCTATTGGGCAGGGACCTTATGCAGATATTTGGCATAGCAGTAGTTCCAACTGTACAAGGTATGGAGGCACAGAGACAAATGGATACCTTTGTAGTGCGATCGGAGGGTGAAACTTTTTACTGGTACAGCCAGGACCTAGTCACGACTGGTCCAGGGGCAGTAACCAAGGAACTGATGAACGTAGCCATCAGTAAAGCCCCCTCCCTTGACACTGATTGACAGCATTTGTTACACTGTACTCTATGCTACTGTACTACACCAGGACCTGATAGAGAGTATGAGCAAGAATTGTTTAGAAATCGTGCAACTAGATTGGTTTTGCGTACTTTGTACTGGGATACTGAGGGGAACAGTGTAGTTAGCTGTTCGTTACCTCAAGAATTCCTTGCATTGTATAGATCAAATTGGTTACCACATGTCAGCTTGACAAAGAACAAAAGTGTCAAATGGGCAGACTTAGGAGAAAAAGTAACAAGATGGGAGAAACAGACTGATTTAGAACTATCAGAACAAGGGATACAAAAACAAAAACTGATTTGGTTGACACAGACACATCCAGCTGTACACTTGTAATCTAGCAAGGACAGCTGATTAGCGTTCTTATTAGAAGAAGAAGAAAAGGCCTTATGTGAAATTCCAACAACTCTTTGGTCAACAGGCAAGTCAGATGTAGGACTTATTCGAACAGCAGGACCAGTTACAATTACCCCAAAGTCAGCTTTTAGACCACAGAAAAGACAATACCCTTTGAGAAAGGATGCAGAAATAGGAATTAAGCCTATAATAGCAGCATTACTCAAAGAAGGAGTACTGGTAGAATCTCCTGATTCACCATGTAATACACCCCTATTTCCTTAAAAAAGCAAACGGGGAATGGCGGATGGTACAAGATTTACAAGCTGTAAATAATGCAGTAATACCTAGAGCACCTACTGTGCCAGACCCACATACCTTGTTAAACGATTTAGAACCGCAACAGAAATATTTCTCTGTGGTAGATATTAGCAATGCTTTCTTTTCAATACCTATACATCCTGATAGTCAATATTGGTTTGCATTTACATTTCAGGGTAAAAGGTATACATATACTCGACTACCACAGGGATATTGTGAGAGTCCAACAATATTTGCACAAGAAATGGCTAGCAACCTGGCAGGGTTTACCCCACTGGGAGGTAGTCAAATTCTACTTTACGTAGATGACATCTTGCTAGCAGCCCCCACCCAGCAACAGTGCAGGGAGGATACTGTAGCATTATTGAAATTTTTAGCAACACGAGGACACAAAGTAAACAAAAGTAAGTTACAACTTTGGAGAAAACAAGTTAGATACTTGGGATATGTAATATCCAATGAAGGTAGAATACTAGATGAGGAAAGAAAAACAACAATTTTGCAAGCACCTAAACCAGCAACCAAGAAGGAAATGATGTCTTTCTTAGGTACAACTAATTTTTGTCGGAGCTGGATACCAAATTATGCTTTGGAATCTGCTCCACCGACTGACTTGATATATAAGACACCAATGGCAGCACAAGATATCTTACAATGGACACCCGAAGCAGAAACGGCTTTCTGCAGGTTGAAGCAGTTGATAGTTTCTTCATTAGTTTTAGGACTTCCAAATTATTACAAATGTTTTTTTCAGACCGTAGATTGTAAACAAGGATATATGACGTCAGTATTGATGCAACAACATGGGGATAAGCAACGCCCCATAGCCTATTATTCATCACAGTTAGACCCAGTGGCACGATCTTTGCCTCACTGTGTACAAGCAGTAGTTGCAGCTGCAATGGCAGTACAGGCTTCGGCCTCAGGGGTGTTATTCCACCCTCTCACATTGAGAGTGCCTCATGCAGTTGCAATAATTTTACTGCAAGAAAAAGTGGCATACCTTTCCCCTGCTAAACGTCTTTCATGTATGACTATACGGCTGAGCCAACCTCATATGACAATTGAACGATGTACGACATTAAATCCATCAACACTACTCCCAACTCCTGTGGATGGCACACCCCACAGCTGCCTGCAGGAAATTGAACAGTTAGCTTTACCTAGACAAGATGTCACAGATATGCCCTTGGATAATGCCGAGGTGACATATTACATGGACGGCTCATGCAGAAGGGGTCCTACAGGGAAGAATCTGGTAGGGTATGCAGTAGTCACAGACACTGAAATTTTAGAAGCTCAATCCTTACCACACAACTTATCTGCACAAGCAGCAAAATTGATAGCTTTGACGAGGGCATGTACTTTAGCAAAAAACAAGTGTGTGAACATATATACTGATAGTCAGTATGCTTTTTCTACAGTACATGTATTTGCACAACAATGGAAAAATAGAGGAATGATAACATCTAGTGGAAAACCTATTAATCATGCGCAATTTATTTTGGAGTTATTAGAATCTATTCAGTTACCTACCAAAGTAGCTATTTGTAAATGTGTAGCTCATACAAAACAGCAGGATAAGATTTCAAAAGGCAATGCACGAGCTGATGCAGCTGCAAAGCAAGCAGCCTCAGACTGAGAAACTTTACTTTTAAATGAGGAATTACAACCCTCTGAGATTTTAGATTTAGACATGTTAAAAACAATGCAGACGCTTACTACAAAAGCAGATAAACAAAAATGGGTAAAACGAGGTGCAATTCTTGAGAATGGACTGTACATTTCCAAAGAAAGAAAACCGATATTGCCGTCTAATTTATTTAGATATGCAGCTTTGTTGAGCCATGGGCAGTGCCATGTCTCAACAGGGGGGATGGTACAGTTAGTAAACCGAATATTCCAAACATATGGATACACAAACTACACAAAAAAATTTTGTGCAGCTTGTCATACTTGTAACAAGCACCATGCACAAGGAGCATTTCAAACCAAGCAAGGAAGTTTTCCTATACCACCATACCCGTTCCATACTATTTTGTATGGATTTCATAGAATTGAATAAATGTGAAGGGGAAAAAGTTTTGTTTAGTTATTGTAGACATGTTTTCTAAATGGGTAGAAGCTTTTCCAACCAAAAACCCGGATGCAGCAACAGTGGCGAAAGCCCTGATAAAAGAAGTAATCCCTAGATTTGGCATTCCGGAAAGGATTTATAGTGACAACGGCACACATTTTGTAAACCAGACAATCCACCAACTTGGGAGATTTTTTGGTATCTCCTTAAAGAACCATTGTGCCTACCACTCACAGTCAGCAGGACTGGTGGAAAGGTACAATGGTACCCTAAAAGTAAACTTAGGAAGCTAGTAGAGGAGACCCAAAAGAATTGGATATACTGTCTGCCTTTAGCACTGCTGAGTATGAGAACGGTTCCAAATGTAAAGGGTTTGACTCCCTTTTAAATGGTTTTTGGGAGAGCATATTATGTGCCTCAGTGGAAAGCTCTCATGCCTGCAGAGCAAGAGGCTGACAGTTCATTAGCTAGTTATATGAGGAAACTGTTAACAAATAAATCTGTTTTGCAGTTTAACTCTTTTTCAGATAAGGAACAGACCAGACCGGTGGAAGCAGTCTTGGCCCCAGGGTCATGGGTTTGGCTGAAAGTGATGAAAAGGAAGAATTGGGCGAGTCCAAAGTGGGAGGGACTGTACCAGGTTCTGTTGGCAACGCCTACTGCAGTTAGAGTTGCCGAGAGGACGTCCTGGGTTCATTTGACACATTGTAAACCGGTAAAGAACTTTCAACTTGATAAAAACTTTGTGACTGATACACAACCAGACCGAGATGGCCAAAAACAAAGTGAATAGAAATTTAGATCAACCCCAGAGATGTTGTATAATCATTTTGTTGAGTGTACATTTATTGACTGTAATTGTGACAATTTTCCTCTTGTTGTGGTTTATCCTACACACAACCACACAAGTGAAAGTGGGAAGGCGTGATGAAACGTCTATAGACTGGCATCCAAATTTTAACACATACCTAGCCATGAAACGTGTATATGCAGAGACTATGAACATTTCAAATTGCTGGGTTTGTACAGCTATACCAACAGCATATGGAGGACTGATAATGTCCGCTGTCCCTTTGGGGATAAATGAGACTTGGGAGAATTTACTTTTCGATACAGGAACTGTGAGATCACAGGACAAAATAGCTTTATTTTTACCTGTCACACAAAAAGGAATTGTATGTTTTTATAAAAATGACACCCTCCAGGTGGGCTGGAGCAATTGTAATATAACCATATCTTACCGATGTTATATTAAGAATGATAATGGCAATACTTTTTGCAATACTAATTATGACTCGTATTTGAACTCATTGAAAACAACTATGAATGACATTCGCAAAAACCCAGTTTTGTTTAAACAATTGTCAGTTATAGATCAGAAAATGTTTCATGCAGGGCTGATGCGTATTAGTACTAAAGTAGAAAACTGTTATTTTATTTGTGGGAAAAAGGCATATAAATGGTTACCTGAGAATTGGTCCGGCAGTTGTTTTTTGGGTTATTTGGTTCCGGCAATAAGACATACTGCAGAATTACCTTTGGGTAAGATACGAAACGTGAGAGAAGCAGCCCGAAGGTCCAGTTGAAAAACCTGTGAATCCAGTTGGAAAGATCGAAGCTGGCTGGAAAGACCAGAATTCAGTAAAAGACAAAAGTGAATTGACTCATATGGACTTGAGTGACAGTGTTATATCTTGGGCAGGAATATTCCCAGCTTATGGAGCAGTCAAATCAATCTGGGAGCTGAGGAAGTTGTCAAAACTTCTCGAAGTAATGAGTAATGCAACTTTTTCCACCCTAGAACTGGTGACTGATGAACTGAATGCAATGAGAACTGTTGTGCTACAAAATTGAATGGCTCTTGACTTCACCCTAGCGGCGAGAGGTGGTACGTGTGCGCTTATCAAAGAAGAATGCTGTGCTTACATTCCTGACAATCGTCATGGGATCAATAACCACCTAGAGATAATGCAGCAAGTATCAGCCATGACTGAACCAGGCCCAAACCCACTGACGGACTTTTTCCAGAATCTATTTGGGGGCGGGGTTCCATCCTAATGAATATTCTGATTGCCATTTGTGTGGGTATACTCCTAATAGGAGCATGTGTTTGCTGTGGAATTCCCTGCATGAAAAGATTAATCAAAGATTGTATTTATGTATCTGTTACTGAAACTTTGTACCAAGATATTGAGATTGAAAGATTGATCTCAGATGACATTTTTTCTGAAGTATAGATTGAATGACTCACCTAGCTGAAAATCCTAATTTAAAACAGGGTTTAACCTGCTAGCCCTATTAATTTCTTTGGGAATAAGTTCTTTATCCATTTATCACTTGTACACTCAGTGATTTTAGATTGATTAAAGAGTTTCAGATATAAGCTATAAGTCTTTTAGACTTCAGAGTTAGTTACATGAAGTCATTACCACAATTAATAGAAAACCCACAAAGGTAAGCACTTATTCTTGAAAGTAGCATGCATCCAGGATTATTTTTTTTAAATTATAATACATGTGCAATTCCTTACAATTTGCAGACATGCAACTGATGAGGTGATGAATGAACATCAGATTTTAGAACTCTCTAAATATTTTTGCAGTAAGGGGTTATAACAAAGAAATTGTGAAGAAAATTGAGACACTGGTTCAACTGGAATGAAATATCAGGGCCTCTCCCATATTTACAAGTGGGACTACCAATAACATAGGGAGGTCTCTGAATAAAACAAAGTGAAAGTCCATTTAGATGTAATAGATACACCAAAGAAGTAATGGATACCATAATATAACACTAGAATTTACTTTGAGTTTGAGAAGAATTAAATGATTTTTAGATACTAAACCAAACTCTACTTTTAAGTTTATGAATAACTTGAAATTGAATGTATGTTATGAAGATAGTAACCAAAGAAAAATACCACATTCACGCAAAAATCAGATTGTACCATGATATTGCTGCAAGCTTTATAAATACACAAGTAAAGGAAAAACATTCACAACATCCAAAAACTGAAATACTTATGCATTTTGAAGCACCTTCCACATGTGGCATCCAGAATATAATTTTTCTAGCTTGTCATAACAAATGTACTGCATTTTATATTGATAAGTGTAGCACAAGACTGAAGTATATAATATCTAAACATATTTCTACTATAAAAACACAGGTATAGACAAATACATTGCTAAACAAACAAATGAAGCAGGATCCAAACTTAAATATGAATATTAACACAAGGGGCAGTGGCCTTTTGAACAAAACTGAAACCATTAAACCATTAAATATAAATAAATAACCAGATCAAGAGCTAACATCCCTCCCTCAAGACACAACACATACAGACACATACAGCAGGAATTGATGAGGCTGTAAGCTTAAAGCCTATATTAAAGAGCCATGGCTATAAAAAGCAATAAGTTTTAGTTCATGTGATTTTTATCCTTAGTTAAGCATCAGAATGTCTCTGTGATTTAGATAACCCTTGCCCTACAGTATAAAAACTTATTTTTTTTAGTTTTATTAAAAAGTTGTGATTTCTTTCAGATGCGTTTTTGCCTTTATATTTCGATTGCACCTATTGGCTCAGAACACAGCCACAGGCAATATCATCTACTATACTTTTGCATGGTCAGTGAGTAAACAGTGCCCTGTCACATTTCATCATGGTCTGCTGTGGAACTCATTTGTTTTTCTTATCCCATTGTCTGTTCTGCACCACCTGTATAACTGTATTGCTGTTCTGGCCATACATTTGACTGTTGACTAATTTATGTGTGATATATCTTTATATGGGCTGATGGAATAATGTATGGTACTTATCTTTTTTCTTAATAGGGTTACCAATGTGCCTTGAATAGTAAGTTCCATAAAACTATGCTATATGTAAAGAATTATGAGCTTGTGACATGACCTTAGCATGCACATTTGCTGATTTCAGAAATTATGCAGGAGAGTGGACATGACCCAAAGCACATGATGTACCACAATAGGACACATGTCTGTGGTATATCACAGGGCTTTGGTGTAGCTGCATGATGCATGGCTTATCTCACCTGTGGTGGAATATCTAACAGCTATAATGCTATGTAGACAAAGTTATCAATAAACTGTGATTTGTTGTGCAACAGGTGTTGGCTGGAGACCAGCATATATGCTACGTTTTTTCTGTTATCTTGGTTGAGATTTGGATTTTTTGTGGCAAAGGTTCTTACTACCAGCATTCTTGACTTCCTGGTCTTAGCCAGTATTTCCTCTGTGGATAGCTAGCTTCTATATGGAACAGTGTTGCTTTCCAGTGGTTTCCAGTAGTCAGCATTTTCTTTATCTTTTGTCAGACAGGTGTTGGAACTGTGTCTTGGGGAGGGGGTGTCTGGTGTCTACTGTGTGATCAGATACATAGTCTCATTGCAACTGAACTGCTAAAGATCAGTTACTGATGTATTTTTTGGTGAAACAAGGATATTGTATGTCATGCTGTCACTCATTGCTGCTGGTGTCTTTTTTGAGTATGTGGCTCTCAACAGATACATTATTTTTGGTGAACCTCTGTATAATTCCTTGCGGTTTGTTGTTGTTGAGGTTTGCATACTTGCACAGCTGCCCCAACTGTCTGTGGTCCCTTCAAGATATATTTCTTTTTGATTGTGTTGGTTCAAAGTAATTGCGCTTTTGAGCTGAGGAGTTTTCTAAGCAATCTAACTCCACAAAAACAGATGTTGAAACAGTGCAAGGACCTGTTAGCAGTGGTCTCTTTTGGTTAGTCTGACTAGTTACATCTGTCTGTGTTTCAGATGCCAGAAGTGGTGCAAGTTAGTTTTGAATTCCAGATGCAGTGCCTGTATTTTACACCCTGAAGCTCTGCTTCCCGGCCTGTGCTGGTATGTGACTGTACAGTGCTTCTGCATCACAATTCAGTTTAACACTGCTTGCTCTGCAGGCAGTCAAGCATATAACTCTTGTGATGATTGTAAAATATTCACAAATATCTTGGCATACTGTCTAGCTTTCCTGCCAGTTCTTTATAACAAGTTAGATTCAGTACGAATGTGACTGTTATACTCCGTCATTTCATTTTGATGATTCAAAGCTCTGTATTAGTCAGCACATTAGAGTTGGTGCTGCTTACTGCAGCACATACATACATTAATTAATTGATTGATTAATTAAGTAATTGATTAATTCTCCAAAACTCACTTTATCTATTCAGACAACTGGGCACAATGAGTCTTGTCCTGGAAAGAATGGCAGCCCGCTGCAGGATATGCACATCCACAAATGCTCACTTTACATATTCTTTCTGGCAGCTGAAACATTCCTAATATACCTGGTCCCATGCATTTGTGAAGAAAACTGAGACCCACTTGAATAAAAAGAAAACATGGAAACTATGCACAGAAGGCAGCACCCCACCACCACCACTCACCCCAGGAACTGAACTAGAGAGTCAAGCAGTCTGAAAAAGTACTACTAACAACTTCTATGCCATGCCATCCTTGAAATGCAGTTTTTGCACAGTGTCAGCATTAATTCACTGTGACCTTTTTCCTGTTTTCTGTCTTTTATCTGCACTGGGTATATATCTCACTTAGACACTTTATAACATTCATCTTTATGTGTGCATATCTTTCACAGACTGTCATTCTGCTCTTTACTGTTGCTTTTTTTCTGCTATATTTGTCAATGCACATCTCATATTATAGAGTTTCCTGTAGCACTTCTCTTTACGCCATTATAGATACATAGAATATCAGTAGATACTGTACTTCTCAAGTAGTGTAGATGGCTGTTTGCAACATTGCATTACTGTGAATGATGCCAGGTTTACTTTGTTATTTTCTGCATTTTCTATGTGTACCCCTTTGATGAAACTCTTCTGTGCTCATCTGTAGCTACATATACATTCCTTGCTGGTCACACTTCGAGTGATTTTATTAGTCTGACTGTATACATGGCAATAGAAAAGGACTGTGCCTTACTTTCTGTGCTTCCAATGCAGGTAATGCCCTACTGCACTCTATTTACTATTTTATCTATTCAATTATTATGATGGATACTCTTGCTTGACATTTCACTGCCTTTGTGTTTGTTTCTGCTGGTGTGTAGGAAATGAGGATAATGAGTTGATGGTGATGATGATGATGATGATGAAGATGATTTAGCTTTTGCAGCATCTGCCTCTATGAACTCTCACCATCAGCCAACAAATTACACATAATGTGGTGCATGGAATCTACAGGGATGGGGGAATCACAATAGTTGGTTTCCCTCAAGTATACATTTTCCATGCAGGGGTGCAATATTTACCTAACATATATTGTATTTTAGCTATAGACACTATGGTAATTAGCAGTTACACAGTTTTTACACAGAATAATTCTGGTACTCTATGCAGTTATTTATTTTCTTTTTACTAGAAATGATTCCATGATGTTGTGTAATGTATCTCTCTCTCTCTCTCTCTCTGTGTGTGTGTGTGTGTGTGTGTGTGTGTGTGTGTGTGTGTGTGTGTGTGTGTGTGTGTGTGTGTATGTATATATATATATATATACATAGATATACATATAGATATAAAAATAGATATAGCTATATATACAGAGAGATATTCCAATATATGTATTCCAATAGTTATAGACAGATATATAAATATATAAATATATATGTATGCATTGATTTCAGGAAATTCTTTATAAGAAGATGATTGAACTCAAACTGGTTTTGCATATTTTGCTACATTCCATATTGCAGTTTGCACCCACACTTAATTCACGTGTTATGTACTTCCACATAAAAGTTCTCATCAGGAGATGACAATGAGTGTGATAAACAGCTGCATTACTCAGTAATTAAAGAAAGAAATTTTGAATTATTAGCTTCCCTAGCCAATTGTGTGCATTTGTGATTGGGCATAAATTAATTTAAAAGCATTTTTGTCTGATTACTGCAATAAAACCAATTTAGTTAACAACTTAGATGATGCTTTAGTGTATATGACTGTTACACACACACACACACACACACACACACACACACACACACACACACACACACACACACACACACAGTTCTGTATTTATTTTTCAAATGGTTCAAGTCCCTCAAAATGTAGTTATACTAATAAACACCTAGGAGTTAAAAACAAAAATGTGTGACTTAATATCATTTGTATAGGGCTGGATTCATGAACATCTGCACTAAGTGCTGCTATCAGGTACATGTTGCTGCATGCAGTTCACATGATAGCACACTATTTCATATTCATTAAAACAGCTCTACGCTTAGTGTAGAGCCTCAAAACAAGGGTAAATTGCATAATATGCTAATGAAAGCATAAGAAGCTGAATTACATGCTAACTACCAATCCATCATGGTTGAGGAAGGTGTATAGTAATAGCATATACATAGTACAGCCATTTGCTCTGAAATCCAGAACTCTTTGGAATACAGCTGCAATGAGACTTAGACAAAAGAACAGTGTTAGGGGCTGCTGCGGCTATCATTAACATGTATGTGCAACAGGCTTTAATTCAAAGTGCCTACTGATGCTGGCAAACATCAGACAAGAAGGAGAAGGGTGTTTAGTCCCTATATGACTTACCATGGACTGCATGACACAGAAATTATAGGGTGATAACAAGTGGAAGAGAAACAGTAGAGGAAATATGCAAACTCTGCCCCTTCACCTGATGCCTCAGGGAAATCATGTAGAGCCCATCCCAGTGAAAATAAAGGTATTTGTAGCATTATGTATAACAACTACAGATACTTTATAGAGACTCACAGGAGATATATTAGGGGTGTCATAGGCTTCAGCTTGTAGAATATTACATCATTTTCTAAATGCAGTGCTACAACATGCAAGGGAGCATATCTGTTTTCTATGCACCCCACAGGAGAAAGTAAGAATCATACAAGAAGTTTATGTAATAGCACACTTCTCTGATGTTTCCAGGGCCAGAGGTTACACACACAGAAATAAAATTCTCACCCTCTGAACAGAGAAGGGGTAGATTAACAGGAAAGGTTACCACTCTATAAACTGTCAGGTTATTTATAATGACCGAGGGATCATCTAGAATGTCTGTGCAGATAGCCCATTCAGTTTTCACAACTCACACACATGGCACACCTGTGAGGTGTACACAATGTTTGCTAGAGGGGGTCTATATTAAATTATCGAACGTTGAATTCACTGAACTGTATTTCCATTGAAATTACCTTCCAGCGAATTCTGAATATTGCGATCACAGTACAGTGAAGATGAGAAATTTTGTCCTTTCATCACTGTAGTGCGACCTCAGAGTCGGGATGTATAATTAGCGGGAAGGGGGGGGCAGAGCACCCCACAAGAGTGAATTCGACGAATGGTATTTTTTTTTTTTTCCAAAACAGGTTTATTGTTTTAACATACAAGAGAAATATCATAACAATTTTATACAAGTAATTAAAATAGATATGATTATAACATTCAACAAAACAACTAAAGTATTTACAAAGACATCCACTACAATCAGATCAATTAATTAAACTAAAATACCATGCTATTGAAATTAGTATTTTTTTAACAAATTTTGTAAATTATCCCATACAGTATAATAAGATGTTTTTCTAGTTGTTCTTGACCTAATTGTGTTTATTTCCATATGGCACACTATATTCATAACATTTTTAAATTCATTGAACGAAGGAGGTGTATCTGAAATCCAGTTTCTGGTTATTATTTTCCTAGCCACTGCTAGAATAGACCATAACAAGGGAAGCTTAACCTTTTTAACACTTTGAGGTACAGGTGTCTTGAATAATATAAGAGATTTAGAAATAATGAAATTATCTGTAAAAAGAGCCTGCAAAAATTCATTAATTGACTTCCAGTATTCTTTCAATTTTATACAGTCATAAAACATATGAGCCCAGTCAGCATTAATTTCTACATTACATCTCTTACATAGATTATCTTTATTATTTATTTTATTCATCATCAAAGGTGTATAAAAAGATCTATGTAAAATTTCCATGTATAAAGTCTCCAGACAATGGAAGACGTAGTTCTATAGGCAGATTCCAATATATATTGTTTATCTTGTTGATTTGGTGGGTCCCCATTAATAGAAGTGAAATAATTCCAGTATGTATCTACACTGTAAAAGTTTCTTGTCTGATAATTTTATGTATGTATGAAAGTTTACCTTTATCAGAAACTTTATGTTGTAAATTTAATATCAAGTAATCAATCAGTGTTGGAATAGATTCTTTAACTGTTATAGACATTAGATCTATTTTATTAATGAGATGTTGTCTAAAGGTCTGAACCTCTAACAAGCAAGTTTCTCTTAGATCAAATTCTTGTTTTAAGAAATCTAGATTTTTAACTTTATTATCAGATATCAACTGATACCAGTACTTTAGATCATTATCTATAGCTAAATGAGTTCCTTCAGAAGTAGATGACAAAAGCATACCCTGAGTATACATTATAGGAATATAATAAAATTCCATTCCCTATACTTAGGGTGCATGAAAATAAAGTTACGATAGCTAATAATAATATTTAATGGGTAACAAACCATATGTTTAGGTGTAATAGGTGAAGTACAAAATTCCTTTAGTAACCATAACATGGAGTTATTTACAATCATATTTTTATGTGTTAAGGAGATTTTCATGAAGTGCATACTAATTAGCTCCCAATAATCTTTCCATTTTGACATATGACTGATCTATTAATAAAGTAATAACTTTTACAATAGAAGAGATAGTATATAAATTAAAGTCTGAAAAAGAAATACCCCCTTGAGACCAGCTATAGTATGTTTCTTTAATGCAATCCTAGGTCTAATAGGTGCCCATAGGAAATTTAACATTAGTGTATTCAGTTTCTTAATAATTATTTTTGTAGGTGGAAGTATTATTGATTGTATTAAGTATAAAATCTTGGGGAATATTATCATTTTAATAATTGTAAGTCTCGCCTCCATAGTAAAAAAACATATTATTCCAGGTATTAAAAAGATTTTGTATATTAAGAAAACAGGTATTATAATTATTATATATAATAGATTTAATATCTTTAGATAGTATTATACCTAAATAAGTTATCTGACCCGAATTGGGTACATATTTAGTAAAATCACTAATGAGAATATTTTTTCGTGTATATAGGTAGTATTTTAGTTTTTCTTCATTGAATATTAAACCAGAAATACTTTTAAAATTCATCATTTTATCAAATAGAGGCTGCATAGAAGAATTAGATCCTGCTGATGTAATTAGAACATCATCTGCAAAAAGTTGAATTTTGGATGTTGTATTTTCATCTATTTCAAAACCCTCTATGTCAGTACTGTTTCTGATCAAATTAGCCCAAGGCTCCATTACTAAAGTGAATAATAGTGGAGAAAGTGGACATCCTTGTTTTGCACCTTTAAAATGGGTATTTTTGTGAAACATATGTTCCTACATTAATATAAGCCAATGTTCCTTTGTATAAATGCTCAATTAGATTTACAAATGCATTTGAGAAGTTTGTGCACTTCAGTAAGGTAAACAGATAGTCCCAACTTACTGAATCAAATGCTGAACTTATATCAAGACTAATAAGTGTTAAATCTTTCTTTTTCCTATTTGCAAAATCAATTAATGTTAAAGTTCTTCTTATATTATCAAAAGTATTTCTATTTACAATGAAGCCTGTCTGATCTATATCTATAATGCCGGGATGATTGTCTTCAATCTATCAGCAAAAATACTCATAAACATTTTATAATCAACATTAAGTAATGAGATGGGACGATATGAAGTACATCTAGTTGGATCTTTATTAGGTTTTAAAATTGGCGAAATAAATGTATATTGCCAAGATGGGGGGGTTATTAACTCAGTTTGGGCCAAAATAAAAACCTTATGTATTAATGAATATGTACTTTTAGAAATGATTTTATATATCTCTGGTATAATACCATCATTACCCGGTGCTTTGTTTGATTTAAGCTTATTTATTTGTGTAATAACCTCTGTATATGAAATACTTTTGTCCAATAGTTTAATCTGTTGTTTATTAAGCTTTTGTTCATGTTTGTGGTTATAAACTCCTTTATTTTATCTTTAGGTTCCATGTTAATGTTATTATGGTTAATTTTGTGAAAGTGATTTCTAAATTCATCTAGTATTTCTGGTATACTAGAAACATTCTTCTTTTCCTTAGAGAAAAGATTTCTTTGATATGGTTTTGTTTATTCAACCTTTTGTTTTATTTTAAGTCTATGTAAGTATTTGGAGCTTATTGAATAAGACAAAAACTTGTATTTCTAAAGTTATTTTAACTTTATGAGTTAAAATTTCATTGTATTTCTCATTTAGTTTGTTTATTTCTTCAATAACTTTCTTGTCCATAATATTTTCTTTATTATTATGTTTATAAGAGTCTAATTTACTTTGAATATCTAACAGTTCCTTATCCCAAGATTTCCTTTTATTATTATACCATCTGATACTTTGTCCATATAGATATGATTTTAAGGCATCCCAAACATAGACAATGGAGACTTCAGGAGTATTATTTATGTCTAAAAAATGTTTTACTTCTGAAAGTATATATTCTTTATAGTCTTTAGTTGAGTTAAGTATGCTGGTATCCTTTTGATCTGAACATTATGAGTATTTTTATCATGAATTCAAAAACAATTGAATTATGATCAGATATAGGACATGAAATGATTTTGGAATTAATTAAATCTGTTACCATCTGGTTAGAAATAAAGACCCTATCTATTTTTGAATAAGTTTTGCATCTGTTAGAAAAAAAAGGTGTATGGTAATGATTTTGAATCTATCTGATTATTAATATCATTCAAATGATAAGAATTAGCAAAATCATTTAAATGTTTTGCATTAGATGTAATTCTTCTTTTTCCTATAGTGGTAGTATCACTTTCATGTAGTATACAATTAAAGTCACCAGCTAAAATAATATCTCCTATAGAGAATGATATGATCTTATCAAGATGATGTTTCACTGTATTAATACCAATTCCAGGTATCCAATATACATTAATTAAAATGTAAGTCTTCCCATTAATTTGTATTGTAACCATACAAAACATTCCTTTGTCATCCTGATAAGAATTAATGGTTTTAGGAATGGGCATACTTTTATTCCATAAAATAGCCATCTTTTTTTCTGAGTGTGCTCTGAACTAACCAATACTGTATATTTGTTTGTGGCTAGTTTATCAATATCTTTTTTCAAGAGATGGGTTTCTTGCAGGAAGACTAAGTTGGCCTTATGTAAATTAATGTATCTTATTAGGCTTGCCCTTTTACACGGATTATTCAATCCATTAATGTTTAAAGAAATTCATTTTAAAGATGTCATTTGGCATTTTTAAAACTTAAGAATCTTATGATCAAAATAACAAATAACAACATAAGTAATGTTACATCTCCTCCTTTAGGTGTACCTTTAAATATAGCTGTATTTATTGAATCTCTTATGGGATTTTGTATAGGATTCAATTTTGTTTGTAGTGACAATGAGTGTACAAAATATATTGTGGATGTCAAACTATATACATATAACAATGAACAAGTGAAAATAATGTAAGGATTAAACCTTGCATCCAGTTAAAAACTCCAACTTAGAGTAGTATTTACCACTCAAGTTAACCCCCTACCCTAAGCAGCAGTACCTCAGCTACCACCTTATCAATTTAATACTGGTTATATTTAACTTAAATTAACAGCTTTCAATTCAATTATCTAGCAAGACAAGACTACACATTTGATAAAACAGCATCATATAAACTAAAATAAACTTTTTTTTTTTTTTAAACTATTCATACTACTATATACATCTATGTAATATAATACACTTGTATTCAAATAGCATTCAAATAATCTTGATATTAGGAACCAAGAGGAGAGAGAGAAATAAAAGACGTGAAAGAGGGAGAGAGAGTGAAAGAAAGAGAGAGAGAAAAAAAAAAAAGGAAGGCATATTTACATATTAATGTATTCAAAGTATGTAAACATAAGTTCTAATATTCATTTAAATCAAAAACTTTGGCTAATATGGTTCAGACATTACATATATTAAGATGCATCTATTTTCTGTCATGTAAATGCAGTCAACAGCTTCCAAAAAAAACCTTGAATTGCTTGTATATGAGCATTTTACTCATACTCATTATTGTCAATAGAATAAAATATTATATTTATAGAAATTGTTATAAATCATACTGCATAGTTATGCAAATTCTCAGAAACACTTGCATTATTGTAAAAAAAGGCCATCTGTATTTTGTATGTCTATACTACTGCTTTAAGATATATCACATGACAATTTCTTCCAGAATATAGTTATAAAGTTATTTATGCTTGTCAATCAGATGAATTAAATGAGTTATAGTAATGTATATGTTTGGAATATAAGTTTTTAACACAGATTAATATGCTGCAGTCAAGTAGATTTTCAAAAACACTTGAATAAATGTTTCATTTTCTATGCCTTCTAAAATAAGACATTTACTTACTACAAGAAACTGCATCATTTAAAATCATTATAACTGACATATTTTATGAATTATAACATAGATATTTAAGTAATTATATAAAATAACTCACATTTAAATGTTAAAGAGTTCATTTTCCTTCACATAGTCACATTTGCATCAGTTCTACTTCCTGGTAGAGTGTTCTTCCTGAATCTGCGATGTGTCAGTGTGATATCTGGGTCAAAAGTCAAATTGACTGCTTTCAGCTTCTCTGTGAGAATTCTGAGAGTTGAAGCTTTTAAAACAACTCGAGGACACTGTTCATGAGGCAGCCCACATCCCAGATTGTCTCCCTTAACATTTTGGCGGGAAACTTGTTAAAAACTAGTGACAAATATTCATTTAGCAGTGTAAATGCATCTAAACATGACAAAACCTTCGCAATGTATTTTACAGGTTATTAGAGCCTCTATGTAAGTGAAATTAAGCCCAAAGTTATTAATAAGTAATAAAACTCAATATTTTTGTCCCAACTCAATTTTTATGCAAATCTTATTATTTACTGTGTCTATATGATCAAAAGCATTTCTATATATTAATATGAAAAAAAAAATAAAGAGAAAGAATAAAGAAAAGAAAAGAGAGTAGAAAATAAAAGAGTGTAAAGCAGAAATAAAAAAATGTAAGAGAAATCTATAAGAAGTATATACAATGGAATATTACTTACTGTTTATATTAATAGAGTTAAAAATAAAACATATTATTTACTATTATTTAGTTCTAATTATTATTAGTTAAAGCATGACAGATTATTTACAAACAAGCATAAGCAGTATAATCAAGAAAGTATAATTAGGAATAGCATTTGAAGAACATATAAACTTTTTACAAGGAATAAATATGTTATTATTCCATTTATCATATTTTCATTACTCTTCTCTCCCTACCCCCCCCCCCCACCACCATTTACCAACTACATAATCTAAATAGAATGTCATTGTTTAAACAAAGAAAAGAAGAAAAGGAAAAGAAAAAGAGAAAAAAAATGTATCAAATTACTGACCTTACTTCTCCTTTTCAGAAAGAGAAACAAATTGAATAATAGCTTGTTATTAGTTCCTCAGATATTTTGACTGGTTATGAAACAAAACATTTCTTTGCACACAG
The DNA here is from genome assembly GCF_019279795.1 of Protopterus annectens. Taxonomy (NCBI): domain Eukaryota; kingdom Metazoa; phylum Chordata; order Ceratodontiformes; family Protopteridae; genus Protopterus; species Protopterus annectens. The sequence continues at coordinate 1,648,691,565 of NC_056743.1, read as the reverse complement.
AGAATAACTTTGATTAAATATTTTTCAGAATATCTGTGGTTTTCTGGAAATGCAGGAACTATATTTAAAAAGATTAATAATGAAATAAAATGATGAGAGAGAAAAAAAAAAAACATAGAACAAATCATTTGTTTTTTAGTCTCTTCTTCTTCTCTGAAGTCTTCCACGAAGTTTCAGTTGCCAGTCTCTTTAATGAAGGACTAGCCCATTCCATTTCCTCTATTTTATCCAAAATCTTATTTTTTTGATAAAAAGTAAAGCAGAGTCTAAGTCATCAAAAATTTTAGGACCATCAGGAAGGAAGATTTTTAGCTTGGCAGGAAACAGAAGGTATGTTTTAAACTGTGCTTTTTTAAACTCCCTTATTAGTGGCAGAAAAACTTTTCTTTTAGCTATTACCAAGGAAGAATAGTCATTGTCAAAATGCACAGTTGTCTCATTAATCTTAAAAGGAGCTTTAGCCCAAGAAGATTTAAGAACCATCTCTTTATCAAAAGATGATAGAAAGCTAACTATAACTGATCTAGGATAGTTTTTGTTAGAGTTAGTATTAGCTATAGATCTATGTGCTCTTTCGATACTAAAAGAGAATGCTTCTGGTAAGTCTAAAGTCTTAGGGAGCCATGTTGTTAAAAAAGAAGTAATATTGTTACCTTCAATATTTTCTGGTAGTCCAAAAAATCCTAATGTTATTGCACCTAGATCTATTTTCCAGGTCATCCCACTTTGTTTGTAAATGTGTATTTTGTTTCAGCAGAAACTCAATGTTGATTTCCTCTTCTTGGATTCTATTTTCCATGTCATTCACAGCTTCTTTGTCATCTGGATCTTCTGTTGTTGCAGGTCTATATGTAACAAGTCTATTTGTTTTGTAGTTTTTTTCTATGAAGGTATCTATTTTAGTATCCATTTTATCCATCTTAGCAGTAAGTTGCTGGATTATAGTTATCAGAGACTGAAGTTCTTTCTTGATGCTGGAGTCTTGAGAATTTGTCTTACTGGAACTCATTTCAGACTGATAAACTGACAGGAAAATTTCCAAAGTGATTTCTGACAGGAATATTGTTAAAATTTCCTTTTGTTTTTAGATATAGTTCAAGAACTATATAAAACAAACATATTTAGAAAGAAAATTACTTCAAAAATTAATTTTTTAAGTAATTAATTCCTGTCAGCGTAATGAAATTGGTGGAGCTGAAGAAATCTGCTGCTATCCTGTGTTCATCCTTGGCCACGCCCCCCGACGAATGGTATTTTTGATGGAAATACCATTTGATTAATTCAACTTTTGATAATTTAATATAGACCCACTAGAGGTGGCTTTACATAAGGCATCTAGTGGCAAGATACATATTATGCACTTGAACTTTAACTCATGGCATCTGTGAGAAACCTACACAACTCTACTGGACAAGGATACAATAATGCCCATGATCACACTAGGAATATCATAGAATGTGTATTTGTCTTGCTCAAATCAAGGTTCCAGTGTCTAGATACATCAGGTGTTGCCCTGCAGTAGCACCAAGACACCTCTGCCCAAATGCTAATATTCTGTGCTATATTGCACAGTATAATTCTCAGGAAACAGTTTCAACAGGGACAAGGATCAGGATCAGCAGCTCCAGCAGATACACATAAGGAGTATGAGGGAGTGCCACCAGCCACAGATGGTTCTGACAGACATAGGTGTGCACAATATGCCATAGCTCTAGCTATAAAGCAAATAATAGCACACTTATTTACTAGCTAAATGGAAACCTATCATCCTAAGCACATACAAATGCTAAAACTGATGCCTGCAAACTCCTCAACCTTTACTTACCGGTGTAATGGTTGTGTTCTGTTAGCATCAGACCAAGACAATCCCTAAGGACACATCTTGTAGCATTAACATTAACAAGGTAAGTCTGGAACCTGTATGAAAAACTAAAATCAAGTTATATAACTTATTATTCCCATATGCAAATACATATATATCCCTAAGCTGAAATATGTCTTAGGTATAAAACAACATCAAAAATAGCCTATGATTAATGTCTGCAATATAAAGCTATGGACTTTCCCCAATAATGTGTTTCAAACATTTCCCTTATCCTTTCCTGTATACAACCATAAGGGAAAAATGTGCAAAGAGCAGGACATACTCACCATCACTGACATGGGAGGCGGAATACGTGAGGGCCAACCTGACACCAATGAAGTGAGTGTAAATTATTTAATTGTATTGCACACATGGAAGTTCTGCAGTATACATACTTGGATAGTCCTTTATGACAGAACCAATATCAATGAATCTGTGTGAACCCTTGGCTGCATTGTCTGGGATCTCTGACAGTGGACAGGAACTTCTCTTCTGCAATCACTGTTGGTTCCAGACCCCCCCAATAGATATACATGCAGTGGTTGCCACCCTAAATATCACATACGTTATCTTGTCACTGGCCATATGTCAGTTTTCTTGATATTTACAGCCATGGACTCCTACAGCATTTACATAGTTTACCACCTGTTTCCATACATGGTCATGAGAGGACCTGTCACCTCTGCCTCCATCTAAGGATGGAGTATGCCTGAATTATAACTTCATTCTCTGCATCACTGTATGGTGGTTTATAGGATGGAGATGTCCTGAGAACCATAGCCCTGTTGGAAATGAAACATAAATGAACTGAAACAGAAAATGTAGTTAAAGTGATTGTTAAAACAAATATTTACAAATGGATGCATGCCTCATTCACAAAATAATTGAAAACATAAAGCTCCCTATCAGTGCACAGTAGTTAATATAAAAATCCCCCCCAACAAATAAATAAGTAGATAACTAACTAACTAATTAACTAACTAACTAACTAACTAACTAACTAACTAACTAACTAACTAACTAACTAGCTAACTAGCTAACTAACTAACTAACTAACTAACTAAATAAAAGAACTGAAAAGCAAGTGTAAAAGTTATATAAGGAGGACACCAACTGTGTAGCTGGGTAGTACATTGTAGCATTAACAAAAACTTTTAAAGTACAAATGGTTAAAACTATTGTTGAATATGCATTTGTGTGGAGGACAGGCAAGTACTACATATATATATATATATATATATATATATATATATATATATATATATATCACAAGTTTAACATAGTGTGTGGGCTACAAATATAAAACCCTTGAACTTGGTTCTAAGTGATACAACCCTCTTCTGTAATAATTATTTAGCTTTGCAGGACAAAGTTTTCATAATCCCATTTATATTCTTTACAAGCATCTGTAATGAAAACAAAACAACTGTTATACATGGTTATGACAATAACAAGGGAAAAAATGTAGGCAGTAAAACAATAGGCATATTGTGAAATGCAATCCATCAGTAACATTTTATTAAAAAAAACACCAACATACCTTTGCATCAAGTAATTTGTGAAACTAGAAACAGGTTTTGCAAGCAAATTGCAGTAAGAAACTTTATGGATCTAAACAGTCTCCACTACCACAATACAAGTGCCTTAGCTATGAAAGTATCTTGATATAGTGCATATTCAGCTTTCTGAGCACTGTGAATATGCAAAGGAAGTGTGAAGTTTTTAACATTCATGAGGAGTGCAAATGTGGCATAAGAACCTACACAACTGCATGCACATACCCTATCACTACATTGACAAGCACTGATAAATGCTACTCGCTATGGGCTTGCAAGTGTGAATGATTAGTCTGACTTCAGGAGCAATCAGTGTCTCATAATCAGTCATATTTGATGCATGTGTATTCTGGGATTACATTGACAGAGTTAGGACAGCAATATTTCTAACATTTTTATAAATTGTTCATGACCGTACCTTGTGCCGCTGTGTAACAATTCTTGAGCACTTCTATGAATGTACATTCTTCACTGAAACAGATATAAAGAGCAATGCAAATGAAATAGCATTTTTGTTAGGAAATGATATATAAGGGAATGTTGCTCATAAAGCGAAAAAAAATAGCTGCAGAGTTGCAAATAATTTGTTTTGTATTATGTGAGGAACTATCAACTTAACTATTGCTAAGATAACATTCATCCTCAAATCTACTGGCAATTTACAAAGAACAGCTTTCAGAACTTTTTTCTGTTGCACCTTTAATGTGAAATGGTGCAATCTCAAATATTCATTATGTGTAATGTGCTATATCTTCTTCCTATTATATATCTGGGTCTGTGGCAAATACTGATAGTAACCTGAATTGCCTGATGTTATTTCACTGGTTTGATGGTTCAAATCATGAAAGTGTGCTGATGTTTAAGTAGCATGTGTTCATGTTGCAAAACAACAAAGTGGCGGTAACATCACAAATATGCACTGTAACTATTTTTTTCATAATGTTTCATTTTTTTATGTTTTTTCATCTGCATCCTTTGCATGCCATTTGTCATTGTATACTCTTGACTGACAACAGTCCAGAGCAGTGAATAAGATTTCAATTTCTAAGGTAAAAAAAGAACAAATTTAATTTAGAATGCCATCAGTAATGCAATTGATTTGGCAGCAGTGTGCTGTCTTCAGAATTCTGGAAAGTAATAAAGGAAGAAATTACAGCTGTCAGATATATCTCTGTGGCACAAGGTATACGTGAAGTGTGCTTAAAGGAAGAAGTCACATAATGCGTGGTTCAAATCCAGTTCACAATTTTTCTTATGACGGGATTCATAATAAATATTGACGCCAGATATTGTATATGAAATGAAAAGGCTAAAGCTTGTGATAAATGCTAAAATTCTTACCTCTAGTCCATGTGACTTGATGTTGCAAAGTGCTGTCATGGTAAAGTCACCTCTTCTCATTAATAACAATATGTGCTATTGATGTTGTAACGTGATATTTTGTAAAGTGTGATAACACAAAAGCAGTAACATGACTAATATAGACATATATTTTTATATGCTGGAGAACATATTCATATGTCACAATTAGTCATCACAACAGGAATATATTGTATTGTAAACTCGTATGTCATGAGTAATTGAGTAATTGTATCTACTGTGGCAGAAATAACCTCCAGACATTCTCTTTGTGTCCTCTTTCAGAACTATTGGCATTACATGAAATCCTGATGATAAGTAACCTAAATGCTACTTGTGATGTGGTAAGCAGATGTTTAAAAGATGAATGCGTCCCTGTTGGGTTCCTTGCTACATAAATCTACTGGAGGTGATATTCTGCAATACAAGGTATTTTTTGTATAATGCCTTTTGTATTTGCAGTCTACTTGACAGTATACAAACATGGTTTACAGCTGAGGAAAAAAGTAAAAATTTTCATTTTGGCTGCCTTATGTGGCACAACCGAGCCTGGCACAAGTAAGCATCAATCAATACCCTGGATAGCAATTATTTCAAGACAATGCACCTGTCAGGTAACTTTCCATGTGGCAGAAGGTGTTAAGTACAGTGATCTTAGAGAAAGAAATCAGCTGATGTAGGACAGCAGGGGGTGTGGATAAATATTGAAAATCATTTTGAGATATGATTGCGTTGCTGCTTGAAACTCAGTTATTTTCCACATTGCTAACAACATGTGATCTGTTGTCTTTCTACTTTCTCATTACTTGGCATTACATAAAGTCCTGATAATGTGTACCAGAAACTAAAGTTCTGATGTGACAAAGGTACATGAGAAAGATGAATATGTCATTGTGATGCTCTTCTTCCACTGGTCTTTTCTAGAAATGCCCTTTGATTATTTTAATTTTCCTTTCAACTGTTTTCTTTTATTTTATTCTGCCTTTAGTATTTGCACTGCAAAGGAAAAAGTGAAAATTTTAATTTGGACTGCCTTTTTTAGAGTGCAAACAAGCCTTTAGCACGCTAGAGAATTCTGAGGAAAGAAAATGCACCTGTCAGCAAACTTTCTCTATTACACAAGTTCTATGTGTAGTGATCTTAAAGAAAGAAGACAGGTGCATGGTTCAAATCCAGTTTCAAGATACTTTGACAGAGGGGAGTCAGCATGCCATTTCTCACAACATTTTGATTAGGAATGTAGCACTAAATACAAATGAGTCCTATAATTATGTTTACTGGAACAAATGATAGTACTTAATCTAGAAGCCCGATCTAATATGGTTAAATCATGTTAAATATGACAATGATGATATTTAATTTAGAATGCTTTTGCATAAATATGATTTATACACTACTCCTGTTATAATTATTATGAGTTATCATATATCATAAGTATGGGTTCAGGACAGTATGCCTTGTGAAGTATGTATGTAACATACCACAGCATGTAATACTTAGTTCATACAACTCCATGTATCGGAAACATATTTCAGCCATATAATACTCAGTCACGCACATACAGGCATCTTTTAAATATAGCTATGTTCATTCTTAAATTTCTATATCTCTAATTACAACATTAAAAAGTAAGTTCCCCATGGCACTGACAGTTAATAAGCAAAGTTTAATGTTTTATCATTCTTTTCTTATGTGCTTGAATCCAAGGTGGTACTACTCAATCTTGATAATGTTTAGGTCCTAGCAGCCCAATATATCACAAGTCATAATTTTTCCTCCAGCCAACAATGATTACAGCAAACGCCATGAAACATTTCAGTGTTTAACAGTGGAACATGTGTCAGTAGGTTGAGAATCAAACATGGCCAATCCTCACTGCCATGATTCACATAACTTCTGAGCTTTTTGATGTAATCAACACCAATGTGTCTGCCAAGCCATTAGTGTGCTTTTAATTGAGCAAATACAGCTGGCAAGGCTGTGGATATTTGTACACAAGCTGTTACACACAAGCTCACAATCAGGCTCCACTTCAGACACGTATTTCTAGTCTGGGTTCTACAGACATGGCTGGCAAAGGTAGGGATGGTGTTCTATTTAGAGCACAAAGGTGGGGTTTTTAGGAGTCCAAGATTTTTATGGCAATCCTTGTCAAGTGCTATAGCCAGAGGTTGTTGCAGGGGGATTATATTTGTTTTCAATATAAGGCTGAGGCTTGGAATAGCCTGGCCAAGGTTGTCCCAGAACAATGGCATTACATGCACTGGGGACCAATGTTGTTACCACTACAGTGACATGAAAAGGCACAAGCAAGACCTCCTGAGCTGATGGGAGGATGAATTTAAGACTGCAAGCTCCCATCAGTTGTGTACATATAGTGACTCAGCAATATTTTATGATATGGCATTAAGTATTTAGTAAAGACATTTAGTCAATATGCTTTCATATATTTTTTTCTGTCTCTACTGTACAGCTGCAGAACATTAGAAGAGACTAACTCACCTCAGAGGTACAGAGTAAGTACATATCCATCTGAATGCAAGGCAGAGAAGCATTTTGAGTCCATCACTCTTTGACATCTTGAGCAGGCATACTTAAACTTTTGTATCAGGAATACATGCCTGCTCCAATTTCTCTTGGTATTTTCATTAGGCAATGAGTACTCCAGCTTAATTATGTGTGGGTTCAATACCCTGAACATGACATTAGATTTTTTACAGGATAATATTTATAAAATATTTGCTGCAATGCTGCACGACATTGACAACTCAGTTCTTGTAAAAACAATTGTTAACTTTTAAAGCATATATTTGATATGGCATAGTCAAATAGATGTTTCTATTTATCATTTCATACCATTGTGATTGATTGATTTCTATGACTTATTAATACCTTTCCATCATATCTGGATGTGGCAAAGGTGTACATATTTATTTCTTATATTTGTTAATATACTGAAATAATAAAATAATGTGACATGCCATTGATCAACTTCCCCCCATACAGCTCTTTTTTAATATATATTATTATTTTAATAAATTGTTGCTGAAAACAAAATGACCATCAGTACAGGCAGCTAATCTAAACACTGTGGTTCGGCCCAGCATACCTACACATGTGGCCGCAGCAGCACCACCACAGTCCGCAGAGACACCCAGCACTTCTGGGTCATAACCTGCCAGCATTGCCTCCACATCTTCTGCCCTACCTACTCCACCTACATCAGGCTAAACCAGAAACTAATATAATTTTAACATCCCTGTGTGAGAAATACATATCTCTCAGATGTGCAGCTGCTATGAAGTCATAAAGCAATCATACACTTTACATTTAAACCTAGTAATTATTTTCTTTTCAGACAATAGAACAACTTCTAGCTTAAGACTTAGTGTCTGCTTACTGCATTGAAATTATATTTTATACCACATTGTAAAGCATTTAATTTCAATTTATTTTGTTGAAGTTTTTTAAGTTAATCTTCTATGTTCCAGCAGGGTATGCTGTGGTTACATTCTTGAAGCTCAGTACATAACATGCAGTTTTGTATAAATCATATCAGTATTCACAAATAACATAGATTTATTTACACAACTCCAGATTGCTGGGCTGGCAGTGTCACAGGCACTACTTTGAAACAGTTACTGTAATAAACTCCGAGTTTCTGCGTGGCATTTTGACAAAATTCACATGTTTGTAGACTAATGTTTTTGCAGGAATGTATGTCAAAATATTATTATATGCTATTTTTATATTCCTATCATGTTTAACTCATTCCCTCCAATGGAGCACTGGATGTTTACACATTAATTTCTTAAGGCAAAACCTAGGATTTTTGATAGAATCAAATTATGCCTTCACATTTCAAACAAATGTTGCTATCTCTAGCACCATGTGTGTAAATGGAAAAATCTTCAGCACAAACTGTTTTTATAGTGGTAATATTCTATAGGTTCTAGGTTTTAAACTGACTATTATAAGTCACAGTAAACACAGTAACTATTGCATTTGTAATATTTTGTAAACAACTTACAGTATCTCAGCAACCACTCAAGTTATATACATATGGTTAGTAGAATTTTGTTCATCCAGCTGAGAGCTTTCATATGTGGCTAACCACTTCTGACTGTGCATTTTGGTTGTTGCAATACTAAGAAAAGCATGAAGTGATTTCCATTTTAAATAAATATTATATGAACAGCAATAAATACCACTTTAACTGTAATAGACATAGGTCAAGTATCAACACAGTTTTGTTTATAGGATATAGGATCATAGAAGATTACTAGGTTAATGGCTGTGAGGCCCTTACAAGCCTAGCCAAGAGTTTATCCCCAGAAAAGAAACCATAATCAGCACCTGTCACCTCTGGCAATGAGGGACACAGGTGGAACCCCTGGGACAAATTTGTTGTTGCCCATCTACTCATCAAGGTTGCGCTTGAAGAGGGACAGCGACGTACTTTGCTTGACGTGTATGGGAAGTCTATTCCAGAAATGGGGTAACCCCTGGGAGACAAACCTGTCTCTCCAGCAGGTTTTGTTAATGTTACATATTAGATTTAAGCCTAGTTTAATGTTTCTTGAAACTAGCAGAACTAGAAAAAGATTATAGCAAAACATTTGAAAAGTATTTGTTATTGTGTAACCTTTAAGACAAAATATTTTAATACGTTGTATCCCAAAGACATGCTGTAGGTGGATTGGATACTCTAAATTGGCCCTAGGCGTGAGTGCGTGCATGTGTGTGCCTTCTGTGGAAGGTTGGGCACCAGGCTGGCAACTCCACACCATAAAATTCCACTGCCAGTCATGAGAAGACAGGTGATACACTGTGGCAACCCCTAACTGGGAAAAGCCGAAAGAAGAAGATGATGTAGCATGGTTTTAAAATTATCAATGCAAATATGAATAAGCAATACTTGATTCCTACAGATGTTAGTAGGATATAACTACAAAAGACCCTACAAGCATCACCCGGTTGTAATGAGTTAACTACCAACTTTTGTATTTGTCCCCATTTACAGCATTTCATGAAAATAGCAGAACTAGAAAAAGATTATAGCAAAGCATTTGAAAAGTGGAGCAAAAAAGCATTTGTGAAAACACTCCATCCCCAACAAGGAGACTTATTAAACCCCTTTATCCTGCTTCTCTCTTAATCTTGTTTCTATTTTTTGACCCCTTATTGCTACCTATTAAAAACACTTGATTGTACTTAGCATGACAGATTACTTATCAGGAAAAGCATAACAGTAACACACCACAAAAGTGTTAAAAAATGGTGCAGAAAATCAAAACATTCTTTGTCTGACTCTTTCCCTCTCTAATTCTCTCTGTTCCTCATTCCATATGTAATGTACACATTATGGGATTTTACATTTGTCAAGAATGCAACAGAGACTTACACATGCATTCTCCTTTGCTTGAATCTTTGTCAGATTTGAATGTTGTGACATAGGCATTTCTATGTGGTGTGATTAGAAAATGTAAGATCTGTAGATTTTTTTTTAATACTGTCAAGGTTTCAATCCAGGTGTATTTCAGAGTATTACTGAATGTTTATGAGTCCTTTTTGTGTAAGTGTCGGCCACACTTTTTATTAGCGCACCACTGTCCTGCTGCTCTGGTAATACACTTAGTCCCTGTTAGGAACACTGCCTTCTGCATATCTTGCCCAAATGATTATGATGACAAACCAAGAAGTAACACACCACAAAGATGTGCAGAAATGGACCATAAGCAAATCTCTTCCTACGCATCTAACCCTGTCTCCCTATCTCTCTTCTTTATTTAATGTCCTCAGCTTTTGGTTGGAGCTTGGCATTGAGTACCAGTGCTAGGTGATGGCAAATGTCATTTCACAACTTATGGTAAAAGCTGAAGACTTTAATTTTAGCAACACCAACATAGTTCACATTGTGCAAATGTGCCTAGCCATACTGTGCTATAGAAATACAGACTGGTATTACTATTATGCGACAGACACTTTGTGTAACATGTATTTTAGGCTAATAAATGTTAAATACAACTTATGTGATGTTACACCTCTCTTTAGAGTGATGAAGACTGATGTCTACATTCTCCTTTGCTAGAATCTGTTTTCACTTTTCCTTCAGTTGTGTCAGTTAAACTTCACAAATCTTGAGTTCCTATATGTTAAGCTGAGATAATCCTTCTGTCTGTGCAGTATTTTATATTGTTAAGGGTTCATATCTGGACACATGTCATACATTTATTTAATGTTTTCAAATAGTTTATACACCGTGGGAGTGCTATGGTGCTCAGGTTTTAATTTCAATATATATATTTTTTTCTACATTTAAACTCTAGCAACATGCTTGCCACAAATGCAGCAAAGAGCTGCTACAATTTATACCCTACAGAAAACATTAAGGTGATCCAGTTTTAGTTAAAAAAAATGTAGCAAACTGCCTGCAATAAATAGAGGTTATCCCCTGGATTCAGCAAGCCCTGCACGGTGTGCAGGAATAGTCCAGGAGCTCCTTGAGGGAATATGGCCACCGTGCGATCCAGGAATAAGCTCCAGGTACATGCACGAGCGCTCCTGCACTATTCCTGCATGGACACAGCTCCTGTATGCAAATTACCCCATTTGCAGGTGAAAACCATGCAAATGAAGTGAATTTGCAATCCATGAAGCTGTCAGCCGGCCGTGCAGGACTAGTGTAGTGTGCAAAAATGTAATCGGTTAGTAACCAAGTACATTTCTGCAAACTACAAAACGGAGCCATGGCAGCTCAAAATAAAGGGTGTAAAGTATGTGTGAAGCATGCCAGTGGCCAAATATATGGCTATTGGCATGGAAAACAGTTAGAAAAAAAATAACATTTATTTTTTGTTAACCGATTTCGGCTGTTTAAGCGTAGGGCAGCGACGAGCAAACGGGACTGGGCCGAAAATATAAAAAAAACCCTGAAATAAGCATTCTAACCAAAATCACTATTTTGTCTTTATATACAATGGCAGGCAGAAGACAACATGGCCAGTGAATAGTGGCTGCTAAGGGGGAAGGCTCAGTGTAGGACCTGTAACTATGCATTAGCAGGCAATCCTATGCAAATGAGGTGAATGATACTGAATCCCAGATTTCCCTTCAATGCTAGCCAGCACCCAACAGTGTAAGTGCAGGAATAGCATGGGTCAAGCGTGGCTCAGGTTTGCCCTTAGCTTAGCAGAACTAAGCAAGGGTGTGTGTCTGAGGCTGCCTAGCACTGTTTACATTGCCTAAGCAGGTGTGCATGCCGGGCACCGTTTTAAAGGAAAAAAAAGTAAACCAGGAAATAGCAACTCTGTGCATATTTGCACACTGTGTTTGTGTGGCACACCCCCGGGCTTAAACAGGAAGGCAATGGGAAGGGAAAACAGCAGTAGGAAGATAATCAAAGAGAACTAGCATAGCTAACAGGTGAAATGTATCAGAATCAGCCAATTACACAGCCAGCAGTCCAGCCCAGAATACTACTATAAACTATGCAAACACCTTTCCCTCTGTTTTTTCCCCACATACTCTACACCACCGCTGTATACAAGTGGGGAAATTTTAACAAACAAAAGCAACAAAATGATAGGGGCTGCAGCAGCTATCATACATCAACATGTGGAAGAGGCTGAGGGTGGTGAGGATGAGAATGCTGTCGACCAACCCACAGTGAGGAGATGTAGAAGAGAGTACAGACCCAGGATAACCTACCAGGGGCTACATGAGCTGGAGATAGTGGATCACTATAGGGTGGACAGGGACCTCCTACAGAAAATTGTTGAGCTGTGCCAGCCACACCTGACACACAGAACTAACCGAGGGGAACCCATCCCAGTGGATACCATGACATGTGTAGGCCTAAGAATATTAGCCACAGGTACCTTTCAAAGGCCAACTGGACATATCATGGGGATCTCACAGGCATCAGCATCCAGGGTACTCCACCAGTTCCTGGATGCCATGTCAGTGCATGCCTGTGAGCATGTATATTTTCCCAACACCCATGAGGCTTGGCCAGCAATATGCATCTCTTCCATCAAATAGCAGAATACCCTGATGCAGTGGCTGCTATAGACTGCATGCACATATGCATCAAAGCACCACCTGGTAAGCAGGGTAGGGTCTACATCAAATGCACGGGATTCCCATCCATCAACTGGTTGTGTTTGTTGCCCAGGGCATTATAATGAATGTGTTTGCTTGCTGCCCTGAAAGCTATCATGACTCCCACATCTGGCATCTGATGCAGCTGTACCAGAGATTTGTCAATGGGGACATCCCTTATGGTCAGCTAGTGGGGGATGCTGGCTACGCACTGGAGCTGTGGCTGATGACCCATCAGAAATGCATGCACACCCAAACAAGAACTCTATAATGAGGCACACGCACAGACCAGAATCATAATAGAGTGTGTGTTTGGGATGCTCAAATCACAGTTCCAGTACCTGGATACATCCGGTAGAGCCTTGCAGTACCCATCAGCTACATGTACCCAAATTGTCATTGAATGTGCCATGCTACACAATATGATCCTGCAGAAACAGCTGCAGCAGGAACAGCACTGGGCAGGGCCACTCAGCCCCCCACCATTGCCAAGGCCTGCACAGGCACAGAGTGGTTCAGAGGAGGAACAACCTGAATCTGCCCCAGTAGGCAGAAGGAGTTATGCCCAGTATGCTCTGGCCTTGGTAAAGAGGCAACACATAGCACATACACTGACACAGTAGGGACCCAGGGAATGACACCTCTCTCTGACTCACACATACAGTAAAAGGGATGCCAAACATGACACTACCACTGCTTAGCAATGTATAGGGAGTGTACTATGTGCATCCGACATAGGCAGCCATCCAGCACCATCTTCAATACTGGCACAGCCACAGGGTAAGTCACTCTTCCTACCAGTTGCTGACTGGAGTAGTATGTGTTATTACTTGTATCTATGGTATGGATGTGAGCATGCAAGGGAATCAGGTGGCTGAATGGGATGCCAGCAGATAGTATGCACCTATAGTGGCAGCATGAGATCTGTACCAAATACTGGTGTCACCATAGTAGCCAGTACTAGACAAGGTGACAAAACCCACTGCAGGAAATGTGCTGAGCCACATGTATGTCCATATGACACCCTCATGCCAGTCAGGGAGGCTCACATACCCAACAACAGTCTCAGCCAGCTGGACAGGTGTAGACAAACACAAATAAAGGCTGTGCTAAGGCCTCTGACTGATGGCTATGGGTAACCCCCCCCCCCCTGCCTACACAGACAGACTACAACAGGTCAGGCAGTGGGATGTTAGTTCTGAAGGTTAAGAAGTCAGAAACTGAAATGTAGGTAAATCAAACCTAAGACCTGTAGTACAATAATATGCCTCCAGTCAGCATGATAAGATTGAATACAGAATGAAATGGAGTACCTGACATACCAGTACAGTCATAGTAAATGTGTACAAGTGTCAGGTGTGCCCCCCAATCCTATGAAGAAATGTAGTAACAGTCTGGTGTGCCCCACCAATCCTATATAGAAATGTAGTAACAGTCAGGTGTGCCACCCCATTCCTATGTAGACACGTAGTAACAGTCACGTGTGCCCCCTCAGTCCTATGAAGAAATGCAGTAACAGTCAGGTGTGCCCCCCAATCCTATGTAGACATGTATTAACAGTCAGGTGTGCCCACTCATACCTATGTAGACACTTAGTAACACACGGGTGTGCCCCCTCAAATGTAGTAACATGTATGTGGAGGTATAATAGCAGTGGAGCACAGATTACCTAAGCTGGCCAAGGTAGCTGGCTAGATTGTAGCATGTGTACAATATGCAGGTCTGCGTGTGTTAGGTTGGTGTGTGTTGTATATTGCGTGAGAGTGGTCAGTATGTATTCATGGTGAGGTTTGTCCTAGTGGCCATTGCCCACTACTGCAGATGATAGGGCCAAGTTCTCACAACTGCAGTGCAAACACAATGCTTCCCAGTATAACACATTCAAGCAGTAAGCCATTATAAATGTTTGGAAGTAATATGTGTCACCATCTGAAAGATGGACATGGCATGACTGTCGGCCCAAATATACAAACAGTACACAAGGGGAAGTACCCAAGACAGACAGTGTACAATATGTAACTGTCAAATGGACACACCCTTGAAATTGTATATACAGGTTTGTGGCACATAATCTGGGCTTGTAGTAAGGAATACCAATGTAATTTGGCCAAACACTGGCAGACCAGAAAGGTCATAGGAATAATGTATTGAGAAACAGCTGATGTCCCTGCACAAGCTAGCATAAGTGGAATGTCCCATGTATATCTGTGATTCAGATGCAAGTAGTGTCCATAGCACACATGCACCCAGCTCCCCCAACCACCACCCACAGGTACCTCTCCAGTCTTATCTCTGCTGTCAGGAATGAGTACAATATGACCCCCACCTGTGAATGGCAATAGTGAAAGAATGCAGCATGCAGAGCAGGGGTTCCATGCAGGTGAGACCTTAGCTGTAAGCAGCACCTTTCCAGTGTCCACACCACTGGATAAATACTGACAGAAAGTATTGTATTGGCATAAACACCTTGCACACCTACCCTGTCACCCCAGGGGAATATAGAGTATTGCAGTCTGGGACTGTAGGACTGACAGAATGCAATGGCCTGTACAACTGGCCTGCATCACTACCAAATGGCCTACAGTCCTCTGCCAAAGGCCTGTGTCTCACCCGTACTG
Organism: Protopterus annectens; assembly: GCF_019279795.1. NCBI lineage: Eukaryota > Metazoa > Chordata > Ceratodontiformes > Protopteridae > Protopterus > Protopterus annectens. Next base: position 1,648,676,065 of record NC_056743.1, on the reverse strand, counting down.
AAAATGTATGTTATGTCATGGACTCCCAAATAACAACATAACACAGCCCACAGAACCCAAATGTAAGGCCATGTGGATAAATCACAGTAACATGTCCACCATGTCCTACTGCATGAACTGTGGAACAACAGCAAATTACTGCTATGATGAGGTGATAATTATAGAGAAAATATCAGAGAATGTTCGCATAATGTATGAAAGAGGATAGAATAATAGGGGGGGGTTGGGAGCATGGGTGGCATGGAGTGTGTAAAGTCCAAAACTCAGTCATGTGCACATAGTATCCCTGGCTGCAAACACAAGCATGGGTGGTTACAAACCTGCTCTTAAACCACAATGTGTAGGGGTAATGTCCAGAATTATGACCCCTGCCTATGGGTAACCTGTGTGAATCTGTACAGCTGTGAGATATAGCCACTGCAAGATATGGCCATACTGACACGCCGATGGAAGTACAAGTATGGGATCCTCTGCCATCACAGTACCAAGGTGCTAAACCATTTACACAGACCCAGCAGCAAGTGCCTGCAGCTTCCCCTCCAGAATGGCATGAGTGTGCAAGAATATGTAGGCTGCTGACCGCTATACTGGACACAGTCGCATTCACCCTGTGTTCCCCAGGACATCACTGCAAGCGAATTTGTCTACCTGACAGTACTTGATGACATAAAACATTGAAGTGTATAACATTACATATGTCTGAATATCTCTGCTAAGTACCATGTATCAGAAGCAGCACAGACACAATTACCTACAGTAACCCACTATCCTTTGCCCAGTTTGACCCCATATTGTCAACTGATCTACAGATATCATGCAGAAACAATTTGGTAGCTGTAGGTGTAGAACACAAAAGCCTGCACTGGAGTACACTCTACCTGGAATGGATGCACACATTCAATACAGAAGGTCATACTGGGCATGCTCTCACACTTAGAGAAATGAAGGCCATGTCAGACAACAAAATACTGAAAGGTCATACTAAGCATGCTCACACACTTAAAGAAATGAAGCCCATGTCTGGCAACAGCAGTGGACCATACAAATCTAACAGTTGCAGATGTTAGTTCATACACTCCTCAATACCAGCAGTCATGCTTTGCACACACATTGGATAGGAATACACACATATATCCAAAGGCAACACACTATAATAGGCCAAAAGTGCACATACATAGATGTGTAGAAGGGAGTGACATTGACAAAGAGCCTTCCAACATGAGGCCTGTCCCACCCAGCACACATCCAATTGGCTAAAACCACATGATGTGCAAATGTCAATCACCATAGACATTTGCCTCTGGAATTCCTCAGCATTATAGTTTCTGTGGTGCTAGTGCTAACTGTGCAACATGACTGTACAAGTCAGTAGTCATCTAGCAGTTGTATACATGTACCTGTGGAATATAAACCTGTGTGTGCCTGAGTGTGGTGTGTTTGCCTCTAGATGAATGGGTTATGGCTCATGCACATACACTGCCCTCCCCATTGCCCTACTATGGCAAGCCTGCCGATGTCTTCACTTTGAAATACATCTTTGGGGAGATAGTAGCCTATTAAACTCTGTGGAGCATCCTATAACTGCTTAATGCTATAGGGTGATGTACTAGTTAGGTAGGAGTTCTAATCCAAGACATGGCAAGTGTGTGCATTTGTCTGTGTAGGGGACAGTGCTTTTTAAGCCAGTTGCACTCACTACAATTTCAAATGCCCTACTTTGCCATGCCTGCTGACTTTGAAATACACATTTGGGAAATAGTAGCCCAATAATCTCTGTGGCATGTCCTATAACTGCATAATGCTGTAGTGTGATATACTGGTTGGGTAGGAGTTCTATTCCCAGACATGACAAGTGTGGGTGTTTGTCAATGTAGGGAGTCATGCACATCCAGTAGAACCTCCAGTCCCCTTCTTTGGCAAACTTGTTAATGTCATTCACTTTGAAATACACCTTTGGGGAAGGAGTACCCCAGTGATATCCATGTGGTGTCCTATAACAGTGTAATGTTGTAGTGTGATATCCTAGTTTGGTAGGGGTTCTATTCTCAGACATGGCAAGCGTGGATGTTTGTCTGTGTAGAGACCAATGCTTTTGAGGCCATTCACAGTCAATACAACCTCCAGTGTCCTTCTTTGGCAAGCCTGCTACTGTCATTCACTTTGAAATACACTTTGGGGAAGAAGTCACTCAGTAATCTCCGAGGCACATGCTATAATTGCGTAATGCCATAGTATGATGTACTAGTTAGGAAAGAGTTTGAATCCCAGACATGGCAACTGTGAGACTCGGTGTGTGTGTGTTTGTATTTGTCATTCATATCCTGTGTGGAGGTGGCTATGAGTGTGTAACAACTAGACACATTGTGGAGCGGGTTTTGCAAATTTCTTATATGGTGGGCCTATTATATGTCACAATGTCCACCTTACATGGATGACAGATGTCAAATAGTAGAGAGGCTGGGGTTGACAATCCATACCCCTACATGTGAGATCAAGGCTTGGTGAACAATTTAAGCAACCCATGTATTACCCAGAGAACACTCAAGACTCATGTTTTGTACACAAACACACTCGGCTAGGCAACAACCACTTTGTTTGTAGTTCCCTGCATATTGGCACAGATAGTAACCAGGGTGTGATTGCAGCAGACTACAGAGGGCATGACACCCTGTCCCATCACTATAAAAGGCACATCATTGCAGACAGTGTGCCTTCACTAAGTTCCCCACTGGACGCCTGCAACAACTGTAGTGCTATCAAATGTAACCCACAAAGGAAATATCATGCCTTAAACACATACCCTGTATGGACAGATGCCACTGACACCAGGGAATACCTGTATCATGCTATCAATGTAGGTGCAGGGTCAACCTGGTGTCCATTGCCAGTTCCCACTACATGAGGCCAAGAATGGCACATCTGATGATAACGATCTGTGTACACAACATGGACCAGACACCCCAGGTACAGTTCCACATGTCACAGAACACGCATGTGGGACGTGTACACATCCCAGACACCATCCATGTCATGGACTATAGAACACATACATGGCAATCATTGCACAGCACTGCCCACCCACAGTAGTAACCCAGATGATTAGATGGTGAATACAGTACCCACCTGTCTGGACCTATCCAGACACTACACCCTTGAGCCACACTGCAGACCATTGTTATGTATCCTGATGCCAAAGTATACCCTTCACCTAGCCTTGTACAACCTTCTGGCACAGTCAACCACTACACACCTGTGAAGCAATGCAACCATGCATGTTAGTACTGGCACACTGTGTGTGTGTGTGTATGTGTGTGTGTGTGTGTGTGTGTGTGTGTGTGTGTGTGTGTGGACTATAATGATTTTGACCCCATTCACACTCACTACACCTCCCATTAGTCTACAGAAGCATGCCATCTGATGTCAGACACCTTCACATACCCTTTGCCCTTATATCATCCTGATAAACCCTGTGGTGCATGTGATTCCTGCGTATTACTGTATTGTGGCAAACTAGCTAGATAGGAAATTTATTAATGACCCTACTAACTATGTTGATGTGTGTGAGTCCCTGAGAGAGTGTGGCTGTGTCGATGTTGACACCAGTTCATGTGGACAGGCATGTGTACTACACCTACCTCATTGCTCCTATATCACTGTTGCAGATGTCACTCACCATCAGATATACCTTTGGACAACTCCCCAACATGTAAGCTCTGTGGTGCATACAATAACTGCATAGACATGTGATAGCAATACATAGTCAGTCAGGGGTTTGAAACCCTGCACTGGTAGGTGTGTTACACAAACATGCTTAGTTTTTACTCTGCCACCCCCTCCCTGTCTTACTTCATCTCTGTCTGCCTCTCTCACTTCCTCTCTGGTGGATGTGGAGAAGTACACCTGCTTTGCTAAGGCAGCAGCTTGTGTTTTTTAAGTGATGCTCATGATCAGCTGATGGCCTGTGCAAGAATTGCAGTCCCCCTCTAGCTGATTGCATATGGAACAGCTGTGGTAACATTCCCAAAGCCAGTTGCATGGAAACACACTCCAATATCTAGGAACATCATGTGGGTGTTGGGCCTTTTCATTCACTGTGAGCAGGACCTCATGTCGATGTTTGGCAAACAGCATCACAGATGGAATTAGGATTTACCTTTAACATACACAGTGGAGACAGGCCAACAAACAGGAGGGAGATGTGTCAGACATGGCTACAGAATGTAAGTGTTGCTCTTCTGCATTTGGAGTAATGTTGGTTTAACAGGGTGTGTGTGGATATGGCTTGTCTACATGATTTAATACCTGTCATGACAGTGTTATGTGTTTGAGGAAACTCACACCTGTACGGTTATCTGCAGACTGGGCAGTATTTGGAGTCTTATGTTTCTTGTATTACTCACAGATCACCTATCTTAGAACTGCAGAAGCATAGTCTGAGGATTTCAGTCAGTACATAGTGACAGCCATGAGAGTTACTGACTTCATATCCCACATAGGACATATGTCACAACAAACACTGTTAGAACAGTAAATGTATGAGGGTATCACAACAACATGCAAATATTGGCCCAGTGTTTGTGGCTCCAGCAACAAGTCTGTCAACCTTTGTACATATGTCATGCAGTAAGAGGTGCATATGTTCTGTACACCATTATTTATTGACACCATACCTGATAACAAGCCAGTCAGACATCAGACTGCTAGACATGTTATGTATAGTAGGAGTTAATTCTGAGGACATAACCTGGGCATTCTGCAGTTGTGTGTACAGTGATTGTCAACAGTATGTGTATTGCGAATACATACCTTGGCCTGGGCACAGACTGTGGTAGATGCCATTGTTCTTGGCCCTGTTCTATCTGATGTTACATGCTGCACCAGTGTATGGTACCCTATCGGCTCACATGTTTGGAGGGCCAAACACACACATGTCCCATACTACAGACAGGCATTGGACCACACTGTGTCGTGGCCCAGGTTATGTAGGGTTAGTGTGTGAGCCCATATAGTGTCAAATTAAGCTTGATTACCATATGTGGCTGACACTGTGTTCACATTGGTTGTGGGTATGTACTTTCTCACAAGTGTCTGTTACTCTGTGCTGTGACATGCCTGTAGAGCCTGCTATATTTGCAGGTACATGTGTATTCCCCCATACAAATGTAGTCAAGTGTTGTGGCAGTCTGCCTGTAGTTTGCACAGTGCTTTCTTACATGCCTAGCAGCTTAGTGTAATTACCCGGTGTGATGTTATGTCCAGATATTTGCAAGATGTACTGCTGCCAGGCCACGATAACTGTTGTGTATTTCTGACAAAGCTGTGGGATTCTGTACAGATGTATGTCACTAACTACTGGGTAGTATGTGGCCATGTGACCTCTGCACCACCAGTTATTATGTGTCAGGACACATGGCTGTTAACATCCACATTGTCAGGCTTGGTCCACATGTCTTGCACAAAGGGGATCTGTGTACACCTCTGGACTGACCAGAGTGTGCCAGACTGTGCACATATATTGGTCATATCTCTGCAGTAGTCCACATAAACATCACTGTGCTATCAGTGGTACTGTACTATGATGTCTTTAGGATATCTGTCAGTAACCAATGCCATACATGTCAAAAGCAGATGTGACCTCCCACACACAACACGTCTGTTAAAACAACCCTGTTACAATAGCAACAGTTTGCATATATGCCTACAATACATACATGACATCCTCTTGCACTAAGAGGTTGAGACTATTGGTGCTGAAGTAGGACTCCACTCCAAGTTCCGGACATATGGTAAACATATATGTGTATATATAAATATATATATATATATATATATATATATATATATATATATATGTGTGTGTGTGTGTGTGTGTGTGTATATATATATATATATATATATATATATATATATATATATATATATATACACACACACACACACACACACACATATATATATATATATATATATATATATATATATATATATATATATATACACATATACACAGCTATATATGTCTACACATATACAGATATATAGATATATATGCACATATAGTTATGGATATCTACATATATATCGACATAAATAGGTATATCTGTTTAGATATATATGCACATATAGTTATAGATATCTACATATATATATAAATATAACTAGGTATATCTGTCCATATATGATGTACATACATGTCACAGCTGTCATGGTGTAGTGGTTGTCTGCTGTGACTATAGTGTACAGAGTCCTGGGCTGATGACATGCAAGGGCTGTTTATTTTGTTTCTGGCCAGGACAGCAGCTGTTGCATACAGAGTGATTAAGGCACTTTTAAGCAATTGTAAGCAGGTTTGCATGGGTTTGCACGAGGGTAAGCAATGCTAACCTCTGGTTAAATATGCTTACAGAGAGTTAGCTTCAATATTGCTTACCCTGTGTGCGCATTGCTTACCCCTGTGCAAATGGGCTTAAACCCGCTTACTACTGCTTAAGTATGCTTACTCTTGCTTAATAGTGCTTATTCCTGCTTACCACTGCACTAATTTAGACAGTAATGTCAGATGGTTCTTAGGAAGGTGGTGGATTTGGAAACTGTATGGATTTTTCATTCATTACACATTTTGCCTTCCATTTGCATCTCTGATTCCTGTGTACATATACTGTATGGGGCACTTGTGATTATCTGTGGACTTTACAACATTATTGCACTGACACCTCACATCTGCATTTAATGTAGTACTCCAGTTCACAAATTTATGTTATTTAGTAGGTTATGCAACAAAAAATATTGGTCATAAAGTGATTTGACATGGAAACTGAAATGTACTGGAGTGGGACTCGAACTGGGAATGACTACTCATAAGGTGGATGCCCTGCCCACTACACTATTGCAGTACTGCTTCATTGGCATATATCATGCTTTTTATCCTCTTGTGCAATTTAAGCTGCATTAAATGTAGCTAAGCAATGGGCAAACCCACGCACCTATGGTTAAATTTAACCTGTTTCATAAAAACAAAAAGAACTTTTTTATATTTCATGTTTTAGCTGTTGCTCTTATAAACTTGGAGGGATGTTGCTGTGGGTATGCAAACACCTATGAGTGCTCTCACTCATTCTTATTCCTAAACTGCTGTTCTTGATTGCAGGGGCCTGTATATTCTTTTTTTTCAAAACAAGTTTATTGTTTTAACATATAAGAGAAATATCATAACAATTTTATACAAATAATTAAAAATAGGTATTATTATAATATTCAACAAAACAACTAAAGTATTTACAAAGACATCCACTACAATCAGATCAATTAATTAAACTAAAATACTGTGCTATTGAAATTAGAATTTTTTTAACAAATTTTGTAAATTATCCCATACAATAAAATGTGATGTTTTTCTAGTTGTTCTCATTCTAATTGTGCTTATTTCCATATGACACATTATATTCATAACATTTTTAAATTCATTGAACGAAGGAGGTGTATCTGAAATCCAATTTCTAGTTATTATTTTCCTAGCCACTGCTAGGATAGACCATAACAAGGGAAGCTTAATCTTTTAACACATTGAGGTACAGGTGTGTTGAATAATATAAGAGACTTAGAAATAATGAAATTATCTGTAAAAAGAGCCTGCAAAAATTCATTAATTGACTTCCAGTATTCTTTCAAATTCATACAGTCATAAAACATATGAGCCCAGTCAGCATTAATTTCTACATTACATCTCTTACATAGATTATCTTTATTATTAATTTTATTCATCATCAAAGGTGTATAAAAAGATCTGTGTAAAAATTTCCATGTATAAAGTCTCCAGACAATGGAAGATGTAGTTCTATAAGCAGATTCCAATATATATTGTTTATCTTGTTGAGTTGGTGGGTCCCCATTAATAGAGGTGAAATAATTCCAGTATGAATCTACATTGTAAAAAGTTTCTTGTCTGATAATTTTATGTATATATGAAAGTTTACCTTTATCAGAAACTTTATGCTGTAAATTTATTATCAAGTAATCAATCAGTTTTGAATAGATTCTTTAACTGTTATAGACATTAGATCTATTCTATCAATGAGATGTTGTCTAAAGATCTGAACCTCTAACCAGCAAGTTTCTCTTAGATCAAATTCTTGTTTTAAGAAATCTAGATTTTAACTTTATTATCAGATATCAGCTGATACCAGTACTTTAGATTATTATCTATAGCTAAATGAGCTCCTTCAGAAGTAGATGACATAAGCATACCCTGAGTATAAATTATAGGAATACAATAAAATTCCATTCCCTATACTTAGGGTGCATGAATATAAAGTTACGATAACTAATAATAATATTTAATGGCTAACAGACCATATGTTTAGGTGTAATAGGTGAAGTACAAAATTCCTTTAGCAACCACAACATGGAGTTATTTATAATCATATTTTATGTGTTAAGGAGATTTTCATGAAGTGCATACTAATTAGCTCCCAATAATCTTTCCATTTTGACATATGACCGATCTATTAATAAAGTAATAACTTTTATAACAGAAGAGATAATATATAAATTAAAGTCTGGAAAAGAAATACCCCTTGAGACCAGCTATTAGTATGTTTCTTTAATGCAATCCTAGGTCTATTAGGTGCCCATAAGAAATTTAACATTAGTGTATTCAGTTTCTTGATAGTTATTTTGTAGGTGAAAGTATTATTGATTGTATTAAGTATAAAATCTTGGGGAATATTATCATTTTAATAATTGTAAGTCTCTCCTCCATAGTAAAAAACATATTATTCCAGGTATTAAAAAGATTTTGTATATTAAGAAAACAGGTATTATAGTTATTATATATAATAGATTTAATATCTTTAGATAGTATTATACCTAAATAAGTTATCTGACCTGAGATGGGTACATATTTAGTAAAATCACTAATGAGAGTATTTTTCGTATATATAGGTAGTATTTTAGTTTTTCTTCATTGAATATTAAACCAGAAATACTTTTAAAATTCATCATTTTATCAAATAAAGACTGCATAGAAGAATTAGATCCTGCTGATGTAATTAGAACATCATCTGCAAAAAGTTGAATTTTTGATGTTGTATTTTCTTCTATTTCAAAACCCTCTATGTCAGTACTGTTTCTAATCAAATTAGCCCAAGGCTCCATTACTAAAGTGAATAATAGTGGAGAAAGTGGACATCCTTGCTTTGTACCATTAAGAATGGGTATTTTTTGTGAAACATATGTTCCTACCTTAATATAAGCCAGCGTTCCTTTGTATAAATGCTCAATTAAATTTACAAATGCATCAGAGAAATTTGTGCATTTCAGTAAGGTAAACAGATAGTCCCAACTTACTAAATCAAATGCTGAACCTATATCAAGACTAATAAGTGTTAAATCTTTCTTTTTCCTATTTGCAAAATCAATTAATGTTAAAGTTCTTCTTATATTATCAAAAGTATTTCTATTTACAATGAAGCCGTCTGATCTATGTCTATAATGCCGGGATAATTGTCTTCAATCTATCAGCAAAAATACTCATAAACATTTTATAATCAACATTAAGTAATGAGATGGATATGAAGAACATCTAGTTGGATCTTTATTAGGTTTTAAAATTGGTGAAATAAATGTATATTGCCAAGATGGGGGTTATTAACTCAGTTTGGGCCAGAATAAAACCTTATGTATTAATGAATATGTAGTTTTAGAAAGGATTTTATATATCTCTGGTATAATACCATCATTACCGGTGCTTTGTTTGATTTAAGCTTATTTATTTGTGTAATAACTTCTGTATATGAAATACTCTTGTCCAATAGTTTAATCTGTTGTTTATTGCTTTTTATTCATGTTTGTGGTTATAAACTCCTTTATTTTATCTTTAGGTTCCATGTTAATGTTGTTATGGTTAATCTTGTGAAAGTGATTTCTAAATACGTCCAGTATTTCTGGTATACTAGAAACATTCTTCTTTTCCTTAGAGAAAAGATTTCTTTGATATGGTTTGGTTTATTCAATCTTTTCGTTTTATTTTTAAGTTTATGTAAGTATTTGGGGCTTATTGCCTAAGACAAAACTTGTATTTCTCTAAAGTTATTTTAACTTTATGAGTTAAAATTTCTTTGTATTTCTCATTTAGTTTGTTTATTTCTTCAATAACTTTCTTGTCCATAATATTTTCTTTATTATTATGCTTATAAGAGTCCAGTTTACTTTGAATATCTAACAATTCCTTATCCCAAGATTTCCTTTTGTTATTATACCATCTGATACTTTGTCCATAGATATGATTTTAAGGCAGCCCAAACATAGACAATGGAGACTTCAGGAGTATTATTTATGTCTAGAAAATGTTGTACTTCTGAAAGTATATATTCTTTATAGTCTTTAGCTGAGTTAAGTATGCTGGTATCCTTTGATCTGAACATTATGAGTATTTTTATCATGAATTCAAAAACAATTGAGTTATGATCAGATATAGGACATGAAATGATTTTGGAATTAATTAAATCTGTTACCATCTGGTTAGAAATAAAGACCCTATCTATTTTGAATAAGTTTTGTATCTGTTAGAAAAAAGGTGTATGGTAATGATTTTGACTCTATCTGATTATTAATATCATTCAAATGATAAGAATTAGCAAAATCATTTAAATGTTTTGCATTAGATGTAATTCTTCTTTTCTTTATAGTGGTAGTATCACTTTCATGTAGTATACAATTAAAATCACCAGCTAAAATAATATCCCTATAGAGAATGATATGATCTTATCAATATGATGTTTCACTGTATTAATACCAATTCCAGGTATCCAATATACATTAATTAAAGTGTAAGTCTTCCCATTAATTTGTATTGTAACCATACAAAACATTCCTTTGTCATCCTGATAAGATTCTAATGGTTTTAGGAATGGGCATACTTTTATTCCATAAAATAGCCACTCCTCTTTTTTCTGAGTGTGCTCTGAACTAACCAATACTGTATACTTATTAGTGGCTAGTTTATCAATATCTTTTTCAAGAGATGGGTTTCTTGCAGGAAGACTAGATTGGCCTTGTGTAGATTAATGTATCTTATTAGGCTTGCCCTTTTACACGGATTATTCAATCCATTAATGTTTAAAGAAATTCCTTTTAAAGATGTCATTTGGCATTTTTAAAACTCAAGAATCTTATGATCGAAATAACAAATAACCAGATAAATAATGTTACATCTCCTCTTTAGGTGTACCTTTATATATAGCTGTATTTATTAAATCTCTTATGGGATTTTGTATAGGATTCAATTTTGTTTGTAGTGACAATGAGTGTACAAAATATATTGTGGATGTCAAAACTATATACATATAACAATGAACAAGTGAAAATAATGTAAGGATTAAACCTTGCATCCCGCCTGAGTTGAAAACTCCAACTTAGAGCAGTATTTACTACTCAAGTTAACCCCTACCCTAAGCAGCAGTACCTCAGCTACCACCTTATCAATTTAATACTAGTTATATTTAACTGAGGTTAACAGTTTTCAATTCAATTATCTATCAAGACAAAACTACACATTTGGTAAAACAGCATCATATAAACTAAAATAAACTTTTTTTTTTTTTTTTTTTTTTTTTTAAACTGTTCATACTATTATATAGATCTATGTAATATATAACACTTGTATTCTAATAGCATTCAAATAATCTTAATGTTAGAAATCAAGAGGAGAGAAAATTATGTTCTAACATTCATTTAAATCAAAAACTTTGGCTAATATGATTCAGACATTACATGCATTAAGATGCATCTATTTTCTGTCATGTGAATTCTATCAACAGCTTCCAAAAAATCTTGAATTGTTTGTATATGAGCATTTACTTAAACTCATTATTGTCAATAGAGTAAAATATTGTATTCATAAAATTATTATAAATCATATTAGATAGTTATGCAGATTCTCAGAAAAAGCCATCACACACACACACACACACACACACACACACACACACACACACACACACACACACACACACACACACACACACACATACATATATATATATATATATATATATATATATATATATATATATATAGATATAGATATAGATATATATATATATGATCTCACTGAGTTGTGTCTTTGTAGAGCACAATCCTACTTGCTGTCCCTAGAATAAATCTGTCTGCTTTATACAAAATAATGCACAGCAAACACATATTAGTAACCATATTTTACAATCATGTTAACCTACTGCTTTAAAATATATCACATGACATTTCTTCCTGAATAGAGTTATAAGATTATTTATGCTTGTCAATCAGATGAATTAAATGAGTTATAGTAAAGTATATGTTTGGGACACAAGTTTTTAACACAGATTATTATGTTACTGTTAAGTAGATTTTCAAAAACATTTAAATAAATGTTTCATTTTCTATGCCTTCTAAAATAAGATATTTACTTGCTACAAGAAACTACATCATCTAAACTCATCATAACTGACATATTTTATGAATAGAGTATTTTTCCTGAATCTGTGGTGTGTCAGTGTGATAACCTTGTCAATGTTTATACTAACTGCTTTCAGTTTCTCTGTGAGAATTCTGTGATTTGAAGATTCTGAGGTAACTCAAGGACATTGTGCATAAGACAGCCCACATCCCAGATTGTCTCTCTTAACATTTTGGGAAACTTATTAAAACTAGTGACAAACATTCATTTAGCAGTGTAAATGCATCTAAACATGACAGAACCTCCACAATGTATTCCACAGATCATCACAGCCTCTATGCAAGTGAAATTAAACTCAAAATTACCAACAAGTAATAAAACTCAGCATTCTTCTCCCAACTCAATTTTCATACAAATCCTATTATTCACTGTGCCCACACAGTCAAAAGCATTTCTATATATTAATAAAGAAAAGAAAAGAGAGTAGAAAATAAAAGGGAGTGAGGCAGAAATAAAAAATGTAAGAGAAAGCTGTAAGAAGTATATACAATGGAATGTTACTTACTGTTTATATTAATAGAGTTAAAAATAAAACATATTATTTACTCTTATTTAGTTCTGATTATTATTAGTTAAAGCATGACAGATTATTTACAAACAAGCATAAGCAGTATAATCAAGAAAGTATAATTAGAAATAGCATTTGAAGAACTTATAAACTTTTACAAGAAATAAATATGTTATTATTCTATTAATGATATTTTCATTACTGTTCTCTCCCTGCCCTCCCCACCCTTTACCCACTACATAATCTAAATAGAATGCCATTGTTTAAACAAAGAAAATAATAAAAGAAGAAGGAAAAAAAGGTAAAGATAAAAATGTATCAAATTACTAACCTTACTTTTTCAGAAAGAAAACAAATCGAGTCACAGCCTGCCATTAAATCCTCAGGCATTTTGACTGGTTATGAAACAAAACATTTCTTTGCACATAGAGAATAACTTTGATTAAATCTTTTCCAAAATATTTGTGGCTTTCTGGAAATGCAGGAACTATATTCAAAAAGATTAATAATGAACTAAAATGATGAGAGAGAAAAAAAATATAACAAATCATTTATTTTTTAGTCTCTTCTTCTTCTCTGAAGTCTTCCAGGAAGCTTCAGTTGCCAATCTCTTTAATGAAGAACTAGCCCATTCCATTTCTTCTATTTTATCCAAAATCCTTTTTCTTTGACAAACAGTAAAGCAGAGTCTAAATCATCAAGACCTTAGGACCATCAGGAAGGAAGATTTTAAGCTTGGCAGGAAACAGAAGGTATGTTTTAAACTGTGCTTTTTTAAGCTCCCTTATTAGTGGCAGAAAAACTTTTCTTTTAGCAATTACCATGGAAGAATAGTCATTGTCAAAACGCACAGTTGTCTCATTAAACTTAACAGGAGCTTTAGCCCAAGCAGATTTAAGAACCATCTCTTTATCAAAAGATGATAGAAATCTAACTATAACTGATCTAGGATAGTTTTTGTTAGAGTTAGTATTAGCTATAGATCTATGTGCTCTTTCGATACCAAAAGAGAATGCTTCTGGTAAATCTGAAGTTTTAGGGAGCCATGTTGTTAAAAAAGAAGTAATATTGTTACCTTCAATATTTTCTGGCAGTCCAAAAATCCTAATGTTATTGCGCCTAGATCTATTTTCCAGGTCATCCAGCTTTGTTTGTAAATGTGTATTTTGTTTCAGCAGAAACTCAATGTTGATTTCCTGTTCTTGTATTTTATTTTCCATGTCATTCACAGCTTCTTCTATGCCTGTCATCTGGATCTTCTGTTGTTGCAGGTCCATATGTAACAAGTCTATTTGTTTTGTAGTTTTTCTATGAAAGTGTCTATTTTAGTATCCATTTTATCCATCTTAGCAGTAAGTTGCTGGACTATAATTATCAGAGACTGAAGTTCTTTCTTGATGCTGGAGTCTTGAGAATTTGTCTTACTGGAACTCATTTCAGACTGATAAACTGACAGGAAAATTTCCAAAGTAATTTCTGACAGGAATATTATTAAGATTTCCTTTCTTTTTTAGATATAGTTCAAGAACTATATAAAACAAACATATTTAGAAAGAAAATTACTTCAAGAATTATTTTTTTAAGTAATTAATTCCTGTCAATGTAAAGAAATTGGTGGAGCTGAAGAAATCTGCTGCTATCCTGTGTTCATCCTTGGCCACGCCCCTCGGGCCTGTATATTCTGAGAGCTCTGCTCGCAGACACGCCCCTTGCACTCATACATGCTTTGTGTCCATTTAGGAGCTCAGGCAGCATGTCTTCATTGATATGCGTGATGCACTGCCATCCTGCTCCTAAACATCCACTTCTGTACAGAACTAAGTTAGACTTGCATGGAAAGATAGTGAATCCGGGGGTATATCTTGTGTGCAGCACTACAAAAAAATTTACATTTATACTGTAGCATACTGCTTGTTATGTTTTTTTTTTTTTTTTTTTGTGTTGTAGTCTTCCATTTAGCATACAAACTGTAGAAACTGCTTGTACATAAATAAAAAAAAAAAGATTTTTTTTTTTTAATTTTTTTTTATTTTACATTTCTTAACCAAGGACACAGGTCCATTTTCAATGGAGGCCCGGGGAGAAAAGCTCCACATAACAGTAAGAATGAATACATCCAATAATACATATAGGCATACATAAGCAAGCATTAACATTTTCTATGTAGTTGCTCCACATAACACTAAGAGTGAAATGAATACATCCAAGAATACAAATAGGCATACATAAGCAAGCATTAACATTTTCTAGGCAGTTGCAAGTGAATGATGCATGAAGAAAAGCTTGAGTTACCTTTTTTTTACTAGAAGGTTGCTCTTTCTATTCAGAACTTTACATTAGTTACACAGGTCTACTGGCACTGAAAAGGACTTATCATTGGAATAATTTTCAATCAACTTGCCCTTACTTAGTATAAACTGCCTATCTATGCTGGCAAAATACGTTTTCCTATAGGTAAGCTGTTTTGTTTATATTGTTTACTCAAGCTTCCCTGCACCTTTTCATGGCTACCAACACTTCTGCTGACCACAAAACGGTGATTATAATTGTGTAAGTGAGATATGCAGTATGCATATTCAATGAGAGCTGCTTTTCATCATGCTAATTCACTTAAGTAATGTAGGCTTCACAAAAAGCCTACATGATTGTTAATGAATCCCAGGGATAGTCTATAATACTCTGTACTATAATTAAAATGATGGCATTTGATATAAATCAAAATAATGCATTATCCTTTGAACGTTTAATATGTTTATTTAAGTATTAAGACACAAATATGTTCATATGAATGCAACTATTTCAGTATAAAGGAATAAACATTATTGGTTTAGCATATAGTAAATAAGTGCTGTCTACTTACATTCTGAAACAAAACCACCATTCTAAATTTTGGCAGATAAGAACCTGACATCCTAATAAGCAGGTAATAGCCAAGCATATTATTTGAAAACAGAGTCAACTCAGAATTATATATACATATATATATATATATATATATATATATATATATATATATATATATATATACTTTCATTATTTCTGCTGCATTTCATATACCCTGACTAACTTCCAACACACATCAAAAAGCTGTCCTGTACATTTTACTGCAATATGCCAACACTTTGTGATTAAGGTATACCACAGACACAAGTGGTTAGTTGCAAAGAAACATATCTGCATTATAGTGCTTGAATTGGAAATATATCTCAACTTTTATATCATAGCACTATTTATCCAAATAAGGGTTCTGTAACTAAATGCTAAATGTATCTGTTTGTTTTGGCAAAAGATATAAAAGACATATTATCCAGTCTGTATTATAAATACATATTTTAAATCATGCTAATTACAGAAAGAAATTAAGGAGTGATTATGTGAATCTCATTTTACTTTTGTTTTTCCTTTTTTGTTATATTTCAAATATCCTGTTGTATTCATGTTGCAGTTATAAGTTGACAAAATCCTGTCTACTTCCTCACTTTTTAACTCATATTAATCAATCACAGGAGGTGTCAATAACACTTAAAGTAGTACAAATTAATGGAAAAGTGCTAATGCACTGTTCAAAAATCATGCTTCTGTCTCCAATATGTATATCAGTTATTGTGTAGTATATTCATACATTGCATTGATTCATTGGGCGGTCTCCATAGTTGCATTGACTAAATTGTATTCTTTATAGGATAACCTGTGGACCAAACTGCAATTAAAGTTCATTTCTGTCAATCAAAGCAATAGAATGGCTCCTCTACACATGAATGAGGTAAAATTCCGTAGGTGTCAGTAGCCCAAAGAAAAAAATGTCAAGGAACATAACCTTAGTCTCTGCTTTACATTGGAAATCGTTGCTATTTCATAAGTGTTTGCAAAATGTTTCACTTATTTTGGCAGATTGCTCCCTTCTACAAAGTTGGGAGTGCACTTATTTTTTTTTTTTTTATTTCTGTGATATGGGCATTATTTTTCAGTTTTTGATCCTTGGGATTGTGGAAATCAGCCCTTCATATCAGAATCCATAATAAAGAACAAAATTATCAGGCGACATAAAATAATTTCAAATGCATCTATCTATATATATATATATATATATATATATATATATATATATATATATATATATATATATACATATAGATATATATGTGTGTGTGTGTGTTTGTGTGTAGATATGTGTAGTTGCAATTCCCTTGCTCAAATATTTATTTGTTTGGCAGACTGAACTGTCACTGCATTTGTGTGAATGTCTGATTGAGCGACTGCAAGTGCAGTCAACAAAGGTATAAGGCTTTTTGGGAGGACTGGGAGACTGTGTGTATGTGTGTGAGGGTACATGTGTGTGTGTGTGTGTGTGTGTGTGTGTGTGTGTGTGTGTGTGTGTGTGTGTGTTAGGATAGAGTTAATGCGTGTGTGTGTGTGTGTGTGTGTGTGTGTGTGTGTGTGTGTGTGTGTGTGTATGTGTGTAGGGTTAGAGAATCAGTCAGGTAAGGAGACAGATTTAGTGTATGTGGATGATTTGTTAGTTAGGATTAGATGACACACTTGGTTAAGTTAAAGATTTAGTGGTGTGTGTGTGTACTGTGTGTGTGTGTGTGTGTGTGTGTGTGTGTGTGTGTGTGTGTGTGTGTGTGTGTGTGTGTGTCTGTGTGTATATGTGTGAGTGTGTTTGTGTGTGTGTGTTAGGATTAGAGCAGGGTCTCGTTAAGAAGATAGAGTTAGTGCACATGTGTGTGTGTGTGTGTGTGTGTGTGTGTGTGTGTGTGTGTGTGTGTGTGTGTGTGTTGTGAGTGTCCAAGCTGTTACATGTAGTAGTAATTTTACCGAAAGGCTTTTTTAAGACAAAGTTCCCACTGACCACCCACGTTGACCACTATGATACATTCATGAATGTGTGTGTGTGTGTGTGTGTGTGTCTGTGTGTGTGTGTGTGTGTGTGTGTGTGTGTGTGTGTGTGTGTGTGTGTAGATATATATATATATATATATATATATATATATATATATATATATATATATATATACATATATATATACATACATACATATATATATATATATATATATATATATATATATATAGACAAGAGTGCTATATTAGTTACAGCTGCATCCATTTTATCATGTGGTGAATTTGTGGTGTTTTCTGTCACTGATACAGTTTGTCAAATTATGTATCAGCCAGGTTTATTATATTTGTCCTCTTTTCATGTTTTATTGACACTGGAGTTAGCATTTTTAATATCTAAGGGTGTGGGGGGTGGTGGAGCCCCATGTTATGTGATGTAGGGGAATGAAGCTCCCATGTAAAAAGCTGATTTTTTTTTTTTTTTTGCTTTTCGTCATTCTAAATGTAACCTAGTGATTTTCATTTTGCAATTTCTTTTTTTGCATTGATTTTAGTGGTGTTCAGTGTTAATAGCTTGTGAGTTTATTCAATGTTTTTTTTGTTTTGATTAAACTCACCAGCAATTATTTATTATAAACCTTTATGTAGATCTATGTATATATGTGTTTATATATATATATATATATATATATATATATATATATATATATATATGTGTGTGTGTGTGTGTATATTAGATATATTAGATATGCCCCCAGATTTACTAAACTTCTGTGGAGGACTAATCTAGTCCTGCACTGAAGCGGCAGTTTCAGAGGAGGATGGCAGCACGCCCTGCATATTAATGAAGCCGTGCTGCCTGAGCTCCAAATCCTACATGGAGCGTGGAAGAGTGCAGGGGGCGTGTCTGAGAGCAGTGCTCTCAGAATAAACACGTCCCTGCAAAGTAGAACAGAAGAAAGTGTAAATAAATGAGTGAGACCGCTCATAGTGCATATCCCCACCAACAGTCCCTATGTGTTCAACAGCAACAGCACATTTAAATAATATGAAGAGACCCTTTTATTTATTTTTTTTAAAACCCCAAGTACAGCTAACCATAGGTGCACAGATGTGCCCATCGCTTAGCTATGGCTAAAGCAGCTGAAAAGGCTGAAGAGGATAACAAGGAATATATATGCAACTCAAGCAGTACAACAATAGTGTAGTGGTTAGAGCATCCACCTAATGACCAGGCATTCCCGGTGCAAGTCCCACTGCAGCACATATCATTTTCCATGTGAAATCTGTATATGAACATAATTTTACATCTTTTTGCCATATAACCTATAAAATCCAATCCAAAAGCCACAGGACCCGGAGCTGATGTTAATATAGTTTCTGATTTAGTGTGTGTGGATTAATAAATCAGATACTATATTAACATCAGCTCTGGGTCCTGTGGCTTTTGGATTGGATTTTATTGGTTTTGTTTCTTGTGATGTTCATTTTGCCATATAACCTACATAATAACATTTAAATGTGAACTGGAGTACCGCATGAAAAGCACATGTGAAGTGTCAGTGTCATAATGAATAAGGCACTAGTAAGTAGGTTTAAGCACAAATAAGCAGTAGTAAGTATATATAAGCACTAGTAAGCATATTTAAGTGTGGCTGCATGGGGGTAAGCATTGCCTACACGGATTAAGCAAAGTAGAAGCTAACTGAGTGTAAGAAACTGTAACCGGAGGTTAGCAGTGCTTACCGTCGCACAAACCTTCTTACAACTGCTTTAAAGTGCCTTAATCTCTCTGGATCCAATGGCCCATGTTCTGCCCAGCAACAAAATAGCCTTCCTCTGCAAGGCTCAAACTCAGGACCCTATACACTATAGTCACAGTAGTTAAGCACTAAGCCATCATAGCAACAGATTTACTTGAGGTATCAGCAAACTAATCCTCACCACAGGAAAATCAAACCAAACATGTGAACTCAATCTATTTACAGTGTGATGTTGGATAACCTGACACAGAACATAAATATGTGAACCGGAGTACTGCAGTAAGCATAGATTTGAGGTGTTATTGTAATAAAGTACTGAAGTTCCCAGGACCCCATATAGTGTATGTACACATGAATCACGGATACCAGACATATATATAACCTGTAATGAAGAATAAATCATTGCCAAATGGCAAATATAGTGATAATCAACTATGAAGCAATGCTAACCGCAGCACAGCTTATATTAGTAAGTGTAAGCAATGTGTAGGGGAGCCAATTCAGTCTGCCTAGTGGCATACCTCTTTAAACAGTGCCAACCTTATGTAAGCAGGTGTGCCCATAGCTTAGCCTTTTCAAAACTGGCCAATCATAGCAGAGTGTGGGAAAATGGCCGTATTTAAACCCCACAGGCAGGAATACATCTCATAACTGGTTGTAGCTTCCTACTGCAGTCAGAATGGCTGGTGTGGGTGAAGGCACTCAATTCAGAGCACAGCACTGGGGCATCCAGGAGTCAAAATTCATGGTATGGCTGCTGGTAAAATACCATGATCAGAGACTACTGCAGGGCCAGTACCAGGGCTCGCAGTAACAAACGGAGGTCTGAGACAGTCTCGCCCATGACCTAACCAGTGCCACTGGTATCCCCCGGACTGGTGAGCAGGTCAGGCACCACCATGCTGACCTGAAGCAGTGGAGGGGGGATGTTCGGCAGATGGCCAATGCCCCAGTACTAAGTAAGTACACATTCTACTAAGTAGTGAATAATTGCCTAGCTTGTGTATATTATGGATAGGTATAGCTAAATATCATTGCATTTCTCTGACAGCTGCAGATGAGTGGGCTGCGAACCAGCAAGCCCATGATGCTAGGCTGCAAGGGCTGCGTTGCGAGGCAGGTTAGTAATCAGTCTGCATGTACTGTCATAACAAAGAATATAAGAGCATTAGAAAGTGTTGTACCAGTAGAAATACATGTGTTAATAGTCTGTGAATAAAGGTATAACCCCTGGAGTGCTTCTGTTTATTCTTCTCTCATATGTTTATGATCTGTTCCATACTATAAATAGTACTGTTGTATCTTAAGCAGTATCACCCACACCGTGGTATGCAGATAAAATGGATATGAAGTTCTACATAACAATGTTGAAAGTGCCAAGAGGTCAGTCATATCGTACAAATTAGGGACACTTTGATAGAAAACAGTCGAAAGCTGTACATCAATTCCCTGATAGCACAGTGTACTGTGATGTTAGTAATAAGTTTTTTCACACACAGCAGGGGTTTGACTCCTGGGAGTGCTACTAAGTTTTATGCGTAATCATACCCCACAACCGTACAGACTGTGATACAATGTTCAGATAGACAGCTGTATGCATAATTACACCCAGCAACTGTACAGAATTTGCTTGAATGTTCAAATTGTATTGCATATTTGCATTAAATTGCAAATGTAATGTATATTTATACCCCACAACTGTTTCAATCTGTCCAGCATGTCCAGATAAATGGCCCATATCACCAGCTAGGTACTCTGTTCCCCTGAAAATTCAGTGTGATGATCCAAGAAATGTAGGCAGCTGTCAATGACATATAACTGATAGTCAAACATATACATAGTCAAAGAATGTATATGAAAACAAACCTGTCATTCTAGCACCTCACCCAAAGTGTATGACAGCAATTCTCAACATATGTTGTATTAACACCTGCAGCCTGTCAAGCCTGTATTTAAGACATAGGTCACGTATATAATAATCTATAAACATACCAGTGTACAATATAAGGCCATTGTGTAGTCTAATAATACATGTAAGGGAAAGATCATTGCAGTAACTAAGAATGTTGTGAAAACTGCAAGGATATATTAGTTGTTAATTGAATCCCCTCTCTCACCCCTACCATATGTGCATAATAACCCAATGATATTCCTCAAATGATATGTGTACACTCCAAACATTTTTGGGACATATGTCCTAATGGTTAATAGATATTCACATTTGTTTCTATGCATGTGCCATGTTAAAATACACCCATATTGGTGGTCTGTTGCCATCAATGAAACCCGCATGGTCCTGTAATGACCACTGTTGTTCTATATATGCATGTGTTCTGCTTGCTCTGCAACTGCATTAAATCTGGTGTGTTGGGTTAATGGCAATACCTATGCATGCTGTTATAACTAATCCTGAATGCTCTTGACTGTTACTAACCCATATCTGCCATAAACCTGCGACAACACAGCTCGTATGGGAAGGCCAGTCCCACTGGAACCACCTGTCCCACCTCAGCTGGCCATGGCACCTGGCACCAGCAAATCTGAGGCCCAGCCTGAGACCTCCTCCTCTATGAGCCCTGCACCATCTTCAGGAGGAACCGCTGCAGGGCATGGGGCTCGCCCCCCAGCTTGGAGTGGGCGCAGAGGGGAACCTGTCCCCCATCAACAGGTCCAGGCCATGGTGCATAGGAAGCTCAATCTGGAGTATCAAGAGGGCTACGCCAGCTTGAGGGCCGAGTGGCGCTATTAGAGGGTGAGTCTGCCCCTCCTACACAGCCCCCAGTACAGCCACCTTCGGGGCCGTGAAGGTGCAGTGGTGACTGCCCATGGGTGGGGACATCAGTCTCAGTGTTTCCAGTTGGGGGCTCATGGGCTTGCAACTTACAAACCCTCCTCCCTGTCCAAGGTGTTTACCCCCACATGTGTCATATACCAGCCAT
Source organism: Protopterus annectens (assembly GCF_019279795.1). Lineage (NCBI taxonomy): Eukaryota > Metazoa > Chordata > Ceratodontiformes > Protopteridae > Protopterus > Protopterus annectens. Next base: position 1,648,653,520 of record NC_056743.1, on the reverse strand, counting down.
GTATGTGTCTTGTGTGTCTTGTCTGTTAACCTACCCAGCCTTCCTCCCCAAATATACCTACTACCCCTCCCCAACAGCCCACTCTCACCTGAACAAAAAGGGCAATCCGTTCCCACAAAAAAATCTCGCCCCATACATAGCTGTCAGTTTTGCACATGTGTCCACTGGACACATGTAATCTGGTCTAATTGGCATCACAATGAATATAAGTTGTCCTCTACCCTCTCCCAGGGGTTTGAGGATCCAAAAGTACCTGCAAATATAGTGTATATGCACAGCTGTTACTGTAGAAGAAATGGGCAGCTATGGACCTTTCTTTTACCCTTACTGCACATGCCTAGCTATTTTCCCTACTGTCTTTCCCTCTTTGTGCCCCATTTTTCACCACTTTCTTATCAACCCCTTTTTCTTTTCTTTTAATGGAATTAGTGCGGGTGTAAGCATCAGTAAACACTGATAAGCAGCGGTAAGCGGGTTTGCGCTAGGATAAGCTATGCCTACACAGGTAGAGAAATCTGAAGCCAACTGACTGTAAGAAAGCATAAGCGGAGGTTGGCAGCGCTTACCGTCGCACCAACCTGTGGAAACCCGCTTACAACTGCTCAAAAGTGCCTTACTCACACTATATCCAATGGCCCTTGTTCTGCCTAGCAACAAAATAAGCTGCCTCTGCTAGGATCAAACCCAGGACCTTGAACACCATAGCCAACGTGATTTATTACTAAGCCATCTCAAATATACATAGCCTTTATGTATTCACAAACATATCATCAAGCCCAGTCATTCAAAAGTACAGAGAATGTATTCCAACATGTTGATGTATGTGTGTGAGTAAATATATTAATGTCTAAATGGTTAAAACATATTGATATATGTATGTATATATATATATATATATATATATATATATATATATATATATATATATATATATAGACACATATAAATATTTATGAACATATAAACATGCAAATGCCTACATCTATAGATATATATGTCCACGTCTACATGGCTAAATATATACGGCAGGTTATATGATTATGTCAGCAGATATATATATATATATATATATATATATATATATATATATATATATATATATATATATATATATGTGTGTGTATATAGATATACATACATAGGTATATACAGACATACATCTGTAGATAATGGGGAAATAACAAAACATATATGATCTCATGCAACGTTAATGGGGTTGAGAGGCCCCACACAATATACGTCTGGTACATATAGGTATACCACCCAGCCAAGCACAACCCCCCTGTAATACAGTACCAAGTGTTGCAGATCCCATAACCAGGACCAGACATGACATGGCCATCCCTAGGATACATATAGACAGACACATATATGCAGATACAGGTATATCTATATATATATATATATATATATATATATATATATATATATATATATGTAACTTCACATACACACACAAAGAGATTTGTACAGTAATATACATATGTAGTATGTGCACACAATATGGAGCAGCCAGTATTCCTACAGTCACCACCTTACCAACTGGAAACTGTATGAGCCACCCATAAGAATGGCATTCATAGCCTGCAACATATACCCACAGAGATATCAAAGGGTATAACACCACACACAGGTGTGAATAAATGAATGTGAAAGCTTTATTTGTGTACTATGACAGTTGTATATGCCATGTCATATAGATGTTTAGACACTGGCATCCATATGAGCAGTGTAATGCAACTGTGAACCAGTTATACTAAGACAGTAGTCTGGAAAGGTTGACATATGTTGCTGTCCAGGCCGAGGCCTCCAAGTAGTACATTAGTAATGAAAGACTGGGCCACAGCATACGTAATGCAGATGTATAGGTCAACAGCCTCTATCTACACTTTGTACACAATCCCTAGAGGGGACAGACACCAGCTGACATAATGGGATGTATCTGTTACATAACAAGGCATACCTGACACAATCACAATCACAATGACAAACAGAACATCCCGTATGGCAGGAAGCAGTAGGCCTGTATTTAACCAAGGTGGATTGTATGGTAACGTACATCCAGACACCTTAAGGCAGCGTATCCCAGATACCCACACATGTTGTAACAGCTTAGGTTAGTCATGGTGCACCCCCCTACAATCACTAATACTGGGCCATATACCACTGTAGCATACACTGACCTCTGGAGTGCATTAGAGCACACATGTATTGTGTAGATGAAACACACACATATATGGCCCCAACCTCCCATTATGTGTGGGGGACACAACAGCAGTGGAGTGATGAAAGAAATGGCAGCATGACATGCACAGAGCCCACTATATAACAACCCCTGATAGCATGTCATATGTGCAAAGCTTGGTATGTAGGTGGAGGACAGAGGCTGGAACACAGGCACATATGTGTAAAACTGTTGTTATACAGTAAGCAAGATATGTATATGTGTACATATCTATATGGATGTATGTATACTTATTTATACATATATGTTCACCATATGTCCTGCACATGGAGTGGAACCCTACCTCAGCCCCAGTAGTCCCATCCTCTCAGTGCAAGGGAATGTCACATATGTAGTGCAGGTATATTTGTAGACTATTGCTACTGTAATAGTGATTGTCTTCACAGAAATGGTGTGCGTGGGAGGCCACATCTGCTGTTAACATGTGCGCCATTGGCTACTTACAGACATCCTAAGGTCAACAAAGTACAGTACCACTGCTTGCACATTAACACCCCTGTGGACTACAGCTGTGATATGGCCAATATATGTGAACAGTCTGACATACTCGGTCAGTCCAGAGGTATACACAGAACCCTTTCATGCAAGACGTGGACCAAGCCTGTCAATTTGGATGTTACCAGCCATGTAGATGGGTATAACACATACATACTGGTATACATTTGCCCCCATAAGTTATGCATTCATACACTCCTGTCTGTCCTGACACATAATAACTGCTGGTACAGAGGTGACATGGCCACTTACTATCCACTAGTTACTGACATACATCTGAACAGCATCTGACTGCTTTGTATGACATACATGACTGTTATGGTGGCCAGGCAGCAGTACATCTGGCAAGTATCTGGACATGACATCTCACTGGATAAGTACAGTAAGCTGCTAGGCATGTAACAAACCACAGTGCAGGCTACAGGCAGACTGACTCAACACTGGGCTACTTTTCCTATGTGGAAATACACATGTACCTGCATAGATAGCAGGCTCTACAGGCATGTCGTATCACAGAGTAACAGACACCTGTGTGAAAGTGCATAACCACACCCAATGTGAACACAGCCACAGCCACATATTGTAAGCTAGTGTACTATTACAGTATACAGACTATCTGATGTACACCATCCTCATATGAGCCACTCACACAACAACCCAAGTTGATAGCCTGGGGACCCAAGTTGATAGCAATCTCTCCTTTGAAAACCACATTGCCAAAGTGGTTAGAAAGACCTTCTACATAGCCCACCTCATCACGAAGGGTTTCACATCTAAATCAAGAGAGGTAATCGTGCCCCTTTATTCATCCCTCATCAGGCCCATCATAGAATACAATGCCCCTTTTGGGATGTACCTTACCCGACACCTGCAGCAATTAGAAAGACCCCAAAAGTATCTCACCAAGAGGATCAAGGGTCTCAAACAGATGCCATATACTGCTCGGTTAAAAAAACTCCAGCTCTACTCAGTTGCATACCGCCTACTGAGGCGATCTATGCCTGACATACAAAGCTATGTCAAATCCAGAATTAATGGACATGCTCCACCTCAGTAAATCTAAATCCCTTAGAGCCACACGCTCGAGGGACTTGAACCTCAGCACAGAAATAAATAGAACTTGCTGGAGGGACAGGTTCATAACCCAGAGGCTCCCTTCGCTCTGGAATAGAATTCCAGTTCATGTGAGGCAGAGCACCTCACTGAATCTCTTCAAGAAGAATCTCGATAAGTGGATGGGGGATCGTAGGTTTGTCCCAGGGATTACTATTAGACAGAGGCACAGTAAACTAAACCTTAAAAAAGGGCACAGTATACTCAAATCAAGGGGTGGCGTAAGCCATACAGAATCGGGCTAGGCTTATAATTGCCCCAGGGCAGATAGCCTAGTATGAACCTATGAACCTATGAACCCAACATATACTGGGCCACTACACAGTGTGGTCTGATGGTTATCTATGGTTTGGGACATGTGTGTGTTCGCCCCTACAAACATGTAAGCTGATAGGGTGACGTACAGAGGAGCAGCATGTAACATCAGATAGAACAGGACCAAGAACAATGACATCTACCACAGTCTCTACACAGGCCAAGGTACATATGCACTATACACACACTGTCGACAATTACCAGACTTACACATACCTTAGTACTGTACACACAACCACAGAATGCCCAGGCTATGTCCTCAAATATAACCCCTACTATACATAACGTGTAGCAGTTTGATATCTCACTGGCTTATCAGATATGCTGTCACTGAATATGGTGTACAGAACATATGCACCCCCTACTAGATGACATATTACAAAGGTTGACAGGGTTGTGGCTGGAGGCACAAACACAGGCCCAATATTGACATGTCACTGTGATGACCTCATACATTTCCTTTCGTAACAGGGTTTGATGCAACATATGTCCTATGAGGGGTATGATGTCAGTAACTCTCCCGGCTGTCAGAGCCTACAGACTACAATCCTCACACTACCTTCTGCAGTTGAGAGATAGGTGCTCTGTGGGTAACACAAGGAACACAAGTCAACACACACTGCCCAGTCTGCAGATGACCCTACAGATGGGGATTCCTCATAAACATAACACTGACATGACAAGTATTAAAACATGTAGGACAGCCATATCCACACATACCCTGTTAAACCAATAGTACTCCAACTGCAGTATAGCAGCACTTACAGTCTGTAGTCAGGACAGGCATATCTGTGTTGGCCTGTTTCCACAGTGTATGTTGTCAGAGGTAAGTCCCCAATCCATCTGTGATGCTGTTTGCCAAACAACAGATCTAGTTCCTGCTCACAGTGACTGAAAAGGCCCAACACCAACAAGATGTTCTTAGATATTGGAGTGTGTTTCCATGCAATTGGATATGGGAATGTTACCACAGCTGTTCCACATGCAATCAGCTAGAGGAGGGCTGTAATCTGTGCAGAGGCCATCAGCTAATCATGAGCATCACTGACAATATACGTGCTGCTGCCTAAGCAAAACAGGTGTAATTTTTCACATCCACCAGAGAGGGAGTGAGAGAGGCAGACAGAGGCAAAGATAAGTCAGGGTGGGTTAGGAGAGCAAAAGGTGAGCATGTTTGTGTCACACACCTTCCAGTCCCGGGTTTTGAACCCGTGGCTGACTATGTACTTTTAACACATCTGTTATCCCTGCAAGGTGGATATTGTGATTTATGCTAGGGGCACCATATAAGAAATTTTACAAACACAACACTGGGTGCAGTTGTTACACACTCACAACCACCGCCACACAGGACATGAATGCCAGTCATCAGCACATTAAGACACACATATGTCACATTTGGGATTAGAACCCCTACCACACTACTTATTACACTACAGCACTATGCCATTACATAATGTGCCACAGAGATTACTGGAGTACTCTTTCCCCAAAGGTTTATTTCACAGTGAGTGACTCAGCAGGACTGCCAACGTAGAGCAAATGAATTGTAGTGAGTCTGACTAGCCAAACACGCATTGCTCTCTACACAGGCATAGGAACAGACACAAAAGCATCCACAACTCCCATGTGTGAGAATAGAACCCCTACCAGAGTTCCATATCATACTACAGCATTACGTTGTTATAGCATGCACCACAGAGATTGTTGGAGTACTCTTTCTCCGAAGGTGTACTTCACAGTGATTGACATCAGCAAGATTGCCAAAGTAGGGCATTTGAATTGTATTGAGTGTGACTAACCTAAATTGCCCTAATTAGTCTGTATGCATTAACCGCTGTTCTGGCCAGAACAAATCTAACCTGCCTTTGCAGGTCATAAACCCAGGACCATGTACACTATAGTCACAGTAATTAACCACTCAGTCATCACAACGATACATGGGACTGTGGTTCCACCAAAGTAATCCCACCATAGGCTAATCAAACTGAACATGTCAAAGGAATTTATATAAAGTTGAACATAAAATGTAAAAAACTTCTCCAAGGCCAACTCTACTCAATGCTACTCAAGGCAGAAGTGATAATGCTTGTGACACCCATGGAGACAGGAGCTAACAGTTCAACTGATGAATCCTGCACTAAGGCACTTTATGAGCACAGCCACTTGTGCATGATTCCTGACATCCCACATAGAACCATGATGCTCACCTCCCAAATAATCAAGCCAGTCTGGTGGTCTCCTGGTATTAACAGAGCATACAACAGATGGTAGAAACTGTTGAAGGAAACAGGATAATCTAAGGATGCAAACAACTCCCTTACCAGCCCCAGTAAGATGTTGAGATCCCTCATGGAATCCTCCAAAGCTGATGATGTAACTAAAATCACCACAGATTCCACAGACAACCACACAGCATTCTACAGTTATGTCCGAATTCTAACTGGCAATGCTCAGAAGTGCTCTGGGCTGCAACAGAATGACATTACATAGACTGCTCCCACGGAATGTGCCAATATTCTGGCAGATTGATTTAGTGCCACATTCACCCACTCACACCTCTAAAAGGGCCCATGTCAATACGTAAAGGGTTCCATTGCCCAGTAATCATGGCCACACATGGAGAAAACGCACTACCCACAACTAAGAATACA